>NW_018128153.1:91998-107434 GCF_001952655.1 Monopterus albus
GCAGGAATAAAGTATCTAGATGTAGGTGAGTCAGCACGCTCCTTCAAAAGCAAACAGCTCTCACAGACACACATGGGACTAAAGTGGTCATTTGACAGGTGGTACTCAGCCCCCATTATCCCTGCACCTAATTAGTGGTTTCGTGTCTCTCATTTACCTAAAAATGTTTGTTTTTTTAATCACTCCCTGGCTTGGAAAAGTACATGTTTTGTTATGCTGCCTCCTTAAAGCTCTCTAACTCCAGTCTAATATAGCCAGCACAGCGGTCATCTGATAAAGCATGCTTGTTTTGGTCCCCACCCAGAAGAGTGCCAGAGCAGCAATAAAACGATAAAGCTTGTTCTCAGGATACTGCCCTTTCCCAAAGAGCAGAGTCTGAGATTGTTTGCTAAGTGGGTGGGTCCACTTGTCTGTAGATACAGAATACCCACCCACTTGGTTAACACAGTCCTATACCTGTACCCTAAACATAAACAAACACTCACAACTATGAAAACTCATCACATTATCCTCTATAACATGCCAGAACCCAATGTACACCAGCAGAACAAAGCTTAGCCATATGCAAACACATTCCAGTCATCCAGCGCTTTGTGCACTGATCAGTCACCTGAAGGGATTTCCTCTAACTATACATGTTCTACCTTTGGGATTGGTTGTTTATTTGCTTTTGGTTGCCTTTTTTTCCAGGTTTGTCAGGTTTCAACATCAATATCCACCCTTCAGTGAGAGTTAGGGGAATTTCCTTCCAGCCCGTCATGCAGTCAGTCAGCCAGTGATCCAGAACCAAGGGTCCCCAGAAAGGAAGTGTTGACTGCAACCGAGGCATTAGAGTTGAGTAAAAGACTGGACAATCAGTGTGCCAGCCCAGTACACCCACAAACAGAGATACATGTATAGGTGCTCTCAAGTCCAGACATACTATATGTGCAGACACACACCTCCACCTGGACTCACTTTGACAGCTGACTGACTTTTCTACCTAACAACCTTTTAGCACTGCAGGTCACTGACAGAACTCCCACTGTGCTGGCTCTCACTCTACCATACCTCATCCCCCCCGTCAGAAGAGGACAGGAGTGAGGGAGGGCATCACTATGGTGGCTCCCCAAAAACATTTTGTGTCAAGCTGAGGGAGGATATACAGAAGCTCTTTATAGGGTGTAAAAGGAGGTAATCAGAGTGATCAGGGGGAGATGCAGAAAAAAATTATGTAAAAATAAAGAAATAAAGAGAGGTAGAATAAGAACATGTTAAAGAGTAAGGTGGCGACATGGGGGAGTAAAGAAAGGAGGTTGCTCCTTTGCTAGTTCCAGGTGACTAAGAAGTAAGACGACGCCTGGAGCATTGGTCAAACTGAGACAAGAGAAAAGAAAAACGGGAGACAGTGTCTGCCATGAATCAGGCTTTGATGACTCGCAAATCACTCTATCCATTAGCTAAGAGCCTTGAAGTCCTCCCTTTTCCCAGCCTCATCTTTCTTTCTCCCACTCAAATAGTCAATATTTTGTTGACTTCCTGTCTCTATAATTCATTCTTTCTGTCCCTCCTCCTTGTCGTATTATTGTCAGCAATTACGTGGCTGAGTGACAAGTAGGTCATATGGGCAAAAGGTCCTCCCTGTGGGTGCAAAGGCATTTAGAAAGCACAAAAACTTGGTTTTCAAGATGCTGTTTCATAGGAAATGCTGCCAAGTGTACAGGAGGTAAACAAGCTGCCAGTTTGTCAGACACAAAGCAGATTGCACAACAACCTGCAGCCTTTCGGAGTGAAGCATAGCAGGAATACGACTGCTGTGCTCTCTGCTCCCTCTTCCACCTTTGCCCCATGCCAAGAGTCAGGTTCTCTTGTCTGTCAAAGTCCTTGCCTGACAGAGATAAGAGCAGGCAAGCCAGGGGGCCGCCTAAGGGGGGAGAATAGGAAAAGCTAGGAGAGGGGCAGCTCAGGGGCCAAACAGCCATCTGCAGACTTCAGTGGGGTCATCTCATCTGTCAGTCAGAGCTGAAGATGCTATTCTCGCAAGATGTGTGTATATAAACATTCAAACACAATGCAAAAAATGCAAGCTTGCACAGAAAGCAGCACAAAATGACACACAGCGCTGCAGGCCTTCTCAATGTCCTGACACTCTCACCCTGACCAAAAAAAAAAAATAATTTCAGTGACTGAGATCTTGGAAAATGACAACCAAGGATAACCTGATAACCAACTAAAAGGAGGGAATTATCACCACACACATAATCTTTCTAGAACAATAAATACATTGTAGCCTTTCCTTTCTCCTCCCCTGGTGACATGCTATGTCATGTACAGTTCAGCCTACACTTCTAGATTTACTGTCTTGGTCATCCACAACAAATGTTCTGAAGATACCCCTCTGGCTGGTGTCAAAAATATTTTAATGGGCTGGCCAGGGCCAACCAGTTCACCCTCAGACAGATTTATGTCCTCATAATAATAATCAGACTAATACTGTTACCCTGCACAGCATTTCTCTGCTTGAAGAACGACACATTCATTTCATTATAAACACCTCTTCCCATGCTAGAGGCACTCCATGATCTATTCTGGGCTCAGCATAACATGGAGTGATAACTGTTGTGGAGTGCAGGTTGGTTTGATCGTGAATTAATCAACTAAACACACTAATGATGTGAGGCTATTAGTCCTAATTCATATGTCCATCAGAAAAGGAATCACGTGGTTATATGGAAGAATACATGAGTGAAAGACCAGTCCTGATGTTGCTTTGCAGGCTATAAGTTTTGAGGTTACTAATGCGGTTTGACCAGTGAGATACTGGACATCATCTGGGACTTTTAAAGCTAATTGGTTAATTACCTATTTCCATCAACAAATCTTTAAAGAAGAGCCTTGAATTTGATATATGGCAAGAGCCTGTGTTAAACAGAGGCTCTGCTTCATCCAGCGTGATTCTCTAGAAAGAGAATGGTCCACCACTAAAGAAGAAGCAGCACCTCCAAAAGTCTGAATCCTGTGAGTGGCTCTCTCTGTTTACTCTGGTTGCTATAAAGCCAGTATAAAACAACAGCAGCCAAAGGAATATACACAAATTCCTGCCAGTGAAAGTCCATCTTTGTCACATGCATACAGTAAATGCACCTCCTAACATGGGTCCTATTTTATCATGCACGCAAGGGCTACACTTGGCAGAGGCCTGCACAGCAATTTCCTGTACAGTGCTGCCAGTCATGGGGACTGTTCTTTGAGCTTGACTTCAGGGCGCCATAACTTCACTGATTCTCTGCTGACTATAATTGCCAGAACACACCAAAACAGCATGTATTCTTCAGTTTGTTTAATAAATCCACTAAACCTGTAGGAATGCCACAGTCGCAGTGTCACTCAAACATCAGATCCTTCCTCTGCAGCTGTTGCACACAGGTGAATCAAACAGTGATGATTCATCTATTCATACAGCAGTTTTAAAGGACCACAAGTGTTAAAGCCTTCCTGGTGAACGATTTAGATATGACCTTTGAATAAATGTAGTTATTTGACCTTATCCTTAAGCTATCACATGTTGCCTTTTAAAGCCAAAATCAATGGAAAGTCCCCGTACCTTGCAATTTCAGACGACTACCAAGACTATCTTTAAAGGTAATTCCACATGAGATTGTAACTTTACAGCTAATAAAGATACACTACTGGTGTAATCATGTTACAGCAGTACCACCCTTTACTATGTGTTGTTACATCGGGGATCAAAATTCAAAATATAGCCCTAACTCAGCTGATAAAGTATCAAGAGGCAGAATTTACCTACGGAGTCAATCTCCAGTAGCCGCTGGAGGTCGCTGATGCTGTGGATTTCACTGTGGGACAGCCTGTCTATCAGCTCCTGGGGAAACTCCACTTCCTTCAGGGGGCGGAGGGCAAAGAAATCAAACAAGAGAGGAAAGTTTGAGGTGCGTCGGCTCAGTGGCAAGACATTCCTGTAATTGTTTGTCTGTATAAATGAACTTGTTGCGTTTAAACAACTCTCAGGAAGACTGGTGTCTGAACAATTTTGCAACTATGTGCCAACTAGGTAGCAGGTCTGCCCCAGTCCCCTCAGATACAGGGAGAAAAGCTGGCGAACCTCCTTGGGAAATTAAGCAATTCAAGTATGCTCTGTCAAGGAGCACATGCATGCCTGGAGGATAACAACATTTTTGAATAGGATTCTCTGGTTATTTCGGCACCCAGATAATTGCATAAGATTTCATGTGCTTGGGAAACCTACAGTAAAAATGTAATTGTGTCAGTATAACCACTAAATGCCGAATTAAAAAATAAGACCCAATAAGTCTCCGTTAAAACCACAAAGCAACTTGAATTACTAATCTTGTTCCCATGCGGATATGAGCAACAACTGTCTCTTTTCTGAACGAATTTTGGCTCTAGCGCGAATCTTAACTCTCGTGAACAGGCAGCTCGCCACGCTTTGCACTTGTTGCGGTCCAATAAGCACCTCAAGTCGATCAAATTGTGCAGCCTTACAGGAACAGTGGCTATTTATATAGCCAGAGAAGAGTGAACAGTTCCCATGAAAGCGCTTAGCCCAACCAAAACGTCTGCCCAGTTGGCTCGGTCTACAAACAGATTTGGCACAAAAGCCAAAAATAACTGCGATGGTTCCAAGTGCAGAAGCGATAGTGGTTCTCAACAGCTCTCAGCCACTGCCCCTCAGGGTAACTGAAGCTGATGTGCTGTTTGTTCACTGAATTTATTCACACTGTTCTTAAAATAGCCTCTTTCTCCAAGCTACATTTAGACCTATATATTCTTAGAAGCAGCTGTTTGAATCGCCTATAAATGAATTAAAATGCAAAAATATTTTTCAATGATGTAACCGGCGTGCTCATAATTTTTATCCTCTAGACTATTCCCATGCTTTAAATTAAAACTTCTCTGGGCATCAAGTTGTTGTATAATGTGTAAGTGCTGGAGAAACATGCGCTCGGTGGGACCTTTACCCCCCTCACGGGATAAAAACCCGCACCAGTGTGTAAGACATGGGGCCAGAGGGACACAGTCTCTCCCGCCCCCTGTCTCTCTGGCTGTGCGGAGTCCCGGTAACATTACCTCAGCGGTGGCCAGCAGCAGGTACGTCGTCCACAGCAGGAAGTAACAAAGTGCGGCTCTCATCTCCCTTTAATTTAGAAAAGTCCTCAAACAAGAAAAAGGTGCTCTGTAGGAGCCGCGGAGTTGCTCCTGGCCCCAGAGGATCCACAACCATCCCCTCGAGGAGAGAAACCTGGGTGTCAGAGCTGCTCAGTCAGGCTCCGTGCTGCACTTGCAATTCAGAAGAACTAAAGAGGCTGGAGGTTGACTCTTGTTATTCACACTGGACTGCGCCCTCTTGAACGCGTTCTGTGCTGCAGCTCGACATAGCTCCTCAGGCGCAAGTGGAACAATCCCAAGAGACAACTCTAACACATATTGCACTTGTCCTTCACCCTCTAACAAACAGGCTTCAAACCTCAGTTCAGTTTACTGAAATATCAAACAAGAAACACAGCACCCCACTTTTTGGAGAATGTTATATTTATACAGAATTACGCACGGCTATTTTTAAATTATAGTATTTAATAGTCCTAAAAGAATATAATCCATACGAACAGATCCTTTCAGACAATCACAAGGGGAAAGCTGTCCTTGTTGTGCTATCCAGAGCCTGTCTTGCAGCAGTCTGCACAGCTCCTTGGCCGTGAAGGGCTCTGAACTGAATGGAGTCAGAGCGCCTCTGAGCCGCAGGATATAGAGAGCCAGCAGCTCCGTGCCCGTTGCGCCTCCCCTTGCGAGGGGAGCTGGTTGGCTGGTTGGATGACTTAAGACTTAAGAACATGTACCCATCCCCCCTCACCCCGCGTGTGTAGGTATGCCCTTCAGCAGAGAGCCCATTCAGACATCCAGGCTGTAATCGATATTGATTATCAGTGATTGAAATGGATGCGTAACTGACAAATGGGGCCCGTGATGAAGATGATTATTAAATATTGTTCTAATTCCTCAGTCTTAAAGAATCAGAGACAGATGAAGGCAAAAAATATTTATATTATCGTTAAGAATGTTTTATGATTTTCAGGATTTAATTCAGTTTGAACCAACTAAAATGGAAAACGCCAGTGAAAAATATCAGGGTAACGATGATGATGGTGACTCATGATGCCTCATGATGAAGATTATCATTGTGCTTAAGTTTAAGGCAGAATAACCCATTTATCAAAACGATGGTGACACAGACGGTGACACTTGTCCGACACCGAGTGCATGAGCATGGAGCACAGAATGCAACTAGTTAAGTGCAGGTTACAGACTGGTCCCAACTTGTTGTGAGGAAGCTGGGTGCTGTGCGGCGCTGCTGTGCTGTGTTGGGAGGTCTGGAAGAAGAGCCTGATAAAAGAGACGCACCTAGCGACGGTGTGCATGTGCAGTTTATCAGCCAAAGGTGATAATTTCAGCACGAAGCCAAGTGGGTGGCCCTCCACACTGTCCATTCAGCGTGAAGCCGTTGTGTTTGGAAACTGATGCAGCTGGTACGGAGACTGATGTAACAGTTCTAATAGGGCAGTGAAGTTCATCTTAGGATGGTACTAGCTGTAAAATGAATGGTATATTTTCTTGGTAAATTTCCCTCTCTCAAAGCGATTTATGTGACACGCACTGAAGCCTCTGTTTTAAATGTACTGCACTGTACTAATCGCTTATTCCTCACTTTACCGTTGAATGAGTAAGCGCGTCTGTGTTAGAGTCTGTGATGTTATGGCAAAATGAGTAAGTCTGCCCGGTGACAGGCAGGTTCATCACGACTCCCCGTGTGGTTGGCAACAGTCCCACAGTGTCGTCATGGTTACAACACTGGTCTAGATGTGCATTCTCACTGAAATGCATGAATCACGTTTCATGTGAATCACTGTGAGATGGGGAGTCAGAGGAAGAGGTGAGAGGGCAGAGCACATTGGCATGTCAGGTGAAGAAGTGCATTTTAATGTCTTGTGTGTTTCAGTGACTATGTTTGCAAACTGTGCTTTAAGCAACATTAATAAGCAGGAAAAACAATCCTAAACTTGAACTTCAGACATAGAAGAGTAATGGAGATGTAAGACAGAGCTGGTGCCTAGAAGATATAACAATATTTACAGTATATAAATGAGGACAAATGAATTAAATTGGGGAGGAAAGAAAAGAAGAATCCCTGGACTCGTGTAGTGGCAGAATAGATAAATGAAAACAACAAGAAATTCTCTCTTTCTCACCCCCCCTTTTTTCTGCATGATCTATTAGACAACATGTTTACTGGCAACTGTGTGCCTAACAACATTAGCCCTGTTAAATGGTTTTATAGATGTTGGTGCACAGTAAATCTAGCCATAAAGACAGTGTGGAGAGGAGGTGTTCTGAGTGAGGTGATGACTCCTGTTTGCCCCAAGGCCACACATAGTTCCCAGTGACAGAAGCATAAAAAAGGGGGGGAGATTTTTAAGAATGTGGTGGAGCTGCATGGCCTTGGGGTAATTTGTAGTGTGCCTTTTAGTCTGGATGAAGTCTGTGTTTGTTCCTTTCTATTTTCATGGATAGAAATAGATGATAAGGAATCTTGACCTTGTGAGCCCAAATATTTTTTAAAGCTGGAACAGGAAGGTTTTGTTTTGGGTAAACTGTAGTTGAGTGTAGTTTCAGATCTGTTTTACAATCAAAATAAACCAAACATGGTGGAGATTAAGGAAGAAGAAAATGAAATTCAAAGTGACAGAAAGAAAAGTGGCTTTATTATGAAAATATTTCAGAATTTACTGCTAAGTCACTTTGTCTGGTTTGGTTTATTGACAAAATCCTAATATTCCTATAAAATACAGCGTAACAAATTCAGGGATAAAGCAACCTTTCACATTCTGCAGATCTTTAATAAGATAGATACAGGGATTTAATCATCATCCCTGACTTAATGAAGACCCTGTCAGGTCAGATCCGGCAGGCACTATCAGTATACTGACTAAATGAAAACCTTAAACTTTCTTCCTGTTCTGCCTAAATATGCCTAAGATGTCTCTCTTTTGTGATGTTCTGTTATGGTTTAGCCCCCCTCACCAGGAGGGTGAGGGAGAACTGGGGTTGGACTCAAGATGGCTGACCCAGGTGCTAGTACAAAAAAGGGGGTTTAATGGAATAAAAACAACATGACAACATAACAGGGTCCATAATACATACAACAAGGGAAGGGCAGTGATGACTAAGGAGACCAGGACGGTAAACACACAAACTAACGACAGGAACTAGAATAGCAGGAGGATGAGAACGGACAGGTGAACAAAAAGAACCAACGTAAACAATGCAATCCACAGCACAGGGACTGTCAGCGTGGAAGACAAAGCACGTATTTCTGTGTTGCTAACCGCATAATTAGCGTGATAAGGTCAAGCCAAAACGCACCGAGACTGTCAGCGTAGCATCTTACGCACGTCTAAAAATATGCGGGTCAAACACAACATTTGTCACTTACATAGGGTTAGTATTGTGGCGGCCCTGCCCAGCCGCTTATGTTTATGTTCTGTTCCGTGTTATTAAGTGGGTGCAGCCGTAATGTTCGAATAATGTACATGTATTGGTTACCGCTGTTTTCTGTGAAATGCCGCGCTGTTCTGGCCAATGTGGGATGGGGGGAGGAACAGGTACGGGAAAGTATAAGAGGGGTAACAGGTGGGTGTGTCAGGAGAATCACAGTTGGCGCGGAACATGGAATTCCCTGAGGGAGTGTTGCTACTGCTTTCTTTTTCTGCTATTTTCTTTTTCCTGTGAGCACATGGTGCCAGGTATATCGCAGTTTCCTTTTTGCATTCTTATTCTGTTCAATAAAAGCCAAGAAAAGACAGAGAAGTTGTTCTCCTCAATGTCAGCCTAGGTGCCAGCACACAGCTGGATAGTTAGATGTCACAGTTTAGGATAGGGTCAGGCCAGCTCCGCTCATCCGAACCAGTGGAGCGCCACAGTATTGTCCATTACATGTCGCAATGCTCCGGCCACGACGGGGCGTCTGCCAGAGGTATAAATAAGGAAGCTAACAAATCACCGGAATACGCCTCAGGTGTGCGCACCGACCCACGAGTCACTAATTACCCGATGCGACACAGCTGAGGCGTTGATCCCGCAAAAAGGGAGAGCAGAGAGGGAAAAAGAAAGAGAGGCAGGTCGCGCCGAGCGGACCTGACATGTTCTTTTCTTATCCATCTTATGATACAGTCCTGACACCTCTTTGACCTGCTCAAAGCATAAGATCTGGTATGTCAAAACACTAAGTGTTGTAACAGACGTATTATCATCTGCAACCCCATCTCAGCCCGATCCCAGTGCAACTGAACTTCGACCCTGCAACGAAAGCAAAGAATCTCACACTTCAGTGTGTTAGGGAACCATAAAAAGATAGCAGAGCCAACAATAAAAACTCTGGATACCTTCAACTGTTATATTTCCTTTACAGTGAAAGATATGACATCTTTTCCACTGGGCATCCCCATCAGTGACACATCATAATGTCAAAGACCAAGTAGATTACAGCGGATTGCCTTGCAACAGAGAAACAAACACAGCTCTCAACCTAGTGTCTCCCTCAGAGCCAACCAGACATAGGAGCGTTTATGAGTCACGAACACAAGGAGCAGGTCCTTTGTAGGATACTGAGTGATCTCCCCCGTCCTCTTCGGGGTAGAATTACACTCCAGTAAGTGCTAACTAGCTCATCAGTGTCTATGATGACAAAGCTCATTCTATTAGTGGGTTGTGCCTTCATGTTTTAAGTGTGGAACTGTGTGTTATTTGACATGGGCTCATGTCTTGTAATAGGCCCATTAGACACAGTGGTAAGGTTTATAGTTGGGTAACTCATGTGCGCACACACACACAATTACAAGGGCAAGCAATTCAGGTGAAATTTCCCAGGAGCAAAGGTGCATTCCAGAGGTGGGTATCGATATAGACTGGACTTGGAAATTATCCAGAGCAGAGTGCACATCCAGGCCAACTATTGCACACATAAACAAGCAACAACACACACACAGATTCACACATAGAAAGACTCAAACATACACTCTTACTAGTTGTTTGCTGAATGTTAAGAAGTGGATGGAGGCCAAGCACAGCAGCCATATTTCCAACTGGTTCTGGACGGGGCTGCTCTTCTGTAAGAAAGATTACTGGCAGCCATTTACAGGCCTTCATCTCTCTAACATGTATGGCAAGCTGAGTGACATGTGGGGCCTCCCGGCAACCCTCTGTGCACTTTTTCCTTGAAGGTAGTATAGGTGTGCAAGCATTCAAACAGCACAGTGCTCAGCTGCTCTTTACTCGTTACATCTGTATTGTCAAGTCACATAAAGGCAAAAAGTTAGTGGTGCAAGGTATGCAAGGTAAATGTCTAGCTGCAACACAGTATACATTACAGCAGCACACTCCTGTTGTTCTGGTACTGCAACATCCTCTCCGTGTGATCACCAGATCTGTCAAGCCGTGGTCTGCTCTTGTCATAACTCAGTCTATGACACTGAAGAGAGTGTGTGTATTTTTTTTTTTCATGATCTATGCAGCCTTAGTGTCCAGATTTCCAGGATTTCATCTCATTTATGATGGACTCATGAACACAGTTTCTGACTACAACACTAAAGACAGCAAGCCTAAGCTCCAGGTGGGAGGAAAGGAAATCCTATTCAGAAACAGAATCAGACTTGTAGCTGAGGTATGAACCCACTGAAGCCTCCTCTACTCACACACACACACACACAGAGACTGTATATGTGGGAACCCAGACACTTTGATTAACACACCTGCACTCTCTCATGCATGTTCTTCAATTTCCACAAATGGACAGAAAGACAGACATGAAGCAATCTGGGCACAAGTCCTTATATGCAGTTCCTCGTTCCCCCTGTCCTACCTCCTTTTCCCCTTAAAACACTGCCTCTTTATTCTCAATGAACAGGGGAAAAAAGACTCTCTCCTTCTGTACACACACACTCACACAGAAAATAGGGGACTTCCAGCTACTGAGAAATAGCAGTGTAATTGCCGGTGCTCTGTTGTCTATCAAAACCTGACCTTTTCAATATGTGCGTGTCGTGTTGGGAACGGTGGGAACTGGTAAGGAGGAAGATGAGGGTCTCCCTGGCTCTGTGGTGGTCTGACCCAACCTCCCCCCTCCTTTCTCAACTGCTAGTCCCCCATAACTCTGGGAACCTCCCCTGTGTCCCCGTGTTCTGTGGGTCCAAAGGCTATGAGGGGAGACACGGGTAACCCACAGGCTCTCAGGAGGGGGACATCAAAGGCAGGACAGCACAATGAGAAAAGGACAGGCAGAGACAGAGCTGCCCTGTCTCACTACGGTCCCAGGGGACTGGAGGAAAATTCAAGGTCTGTGTGTAGAGCCCAGACATTACAGTGGCACAAATGTAAGCTTACGTTTGGTGCCAATGGAAAATAACATGACTGGTATTACCTTACATGAATCTGAGCCTAAGATGAGGACAATAAAGAATGAAACATATACAGGGGTATACTCATAACAAACATAGAGTTAATAGGATTATACATTCACAGTAAGTGGAAAGAAATGGCTTTGACATGCAGAGAAATGCCATCCAAACGAATTATATCATGAGTTAGAAGTGGATGTGTGATCCATGGGGGAAAAACTGATAAAAACTATAATACAAGCAAAATGGCTCACTCATGGGTCCAGTGACAAGTCATCTTTACATCAGTACATGACAGACAAGCTCAGTTGTCAGAGGGGGCATGCAAAGCTGTGGAGCCTATAAGCCCATAATTACACCAACTGGCAAGTCAGATCCTCTTGTCTTTCACTAGCCATGGGCTGCACCACTGAAGGTGTAGTGCTCTTGAGATCGGGGAACTAGCGGTGGTCATGATGGTGGTAGTGGCAATGTGTCTGTAGGAGGGGCAGGATTCTGCATCACTGGGATTAAGGGGAGATTTCTCTGCTTAACTTGAGCGACATTAGCTATCCACAACAGAGCTGAAGGGAAGGAAGAGAAGAGTGAGTGCGAGGAGTCAACAAAGGGATTGAACCAAAGAAACCACTAAAGGAAAACCCCTAGATTAAATGGTGATTAAGACCAGTTAGAGAATCCATTTGGCGCACCTGGATGGTCTCTGCGCCATCACCCCCAAGGGCCAATACAGCTTAAGTTATGCTAAGACACAGACTACAGGGTCCTGAATTGTATTTAAGATTTTCCTCAACACAACACCATTCTTATAGCAACCACACCTAACTGAGCCATGAGCACACTTTACCTACAGGAGAGAAGTCCTACCCACTTTATGGGCTATACAATGATCCTGTTCCCACATCCTAGTCTGCTGGCCGGCTCCGCACAGTACTTGCTTAAAGTTATACGACCTATGCACTGTATGAAGAATGACACAGTTGGTGATGTTTGCATGCACGTGTGTGCATATGTCCATACTCAGAGATTTGTTGAGGAATTTAGGACGCTAATTAGAGAAATAACTTTTTTTTGGTCCCCAAGCCTTTGATGCCAGCCTATACTGTCATTATGGTGTACAGACCAGAACCATAATAACACCTCTCCTCCTTCTCTTCTAGAACTTGAGATGAAGTGTCAAAATCCTGAGGCAGAGAGAGATCACAACAAACTGATTACCAACAGGAAGCAGCTCCATTATGGGCTTAAAGATAGGAGAGAGTGCTCTCTGGTTACAGCACTCAGATCCATACATTCCTGCAGGGTTTAGGCAGAGCCAGGTCACCCCTGTGGACTCTGCTCCCCAGCCACTGCCTCAGCCCAGGGGCATTTTTCAGGGCACAGCTGTGGTGTTGAAGGGATTCGGGGGTCCTTGAGGAGGAGCTGGAGGGTCGTGAATGTCTAAAGTGGTCTGACAATCATGAGCCACTTAACAGCCTTTGTCTTGTGATTTTGCACACCTGCACTGATGGGTTATGTTATAGGGAATGAGATGTCAGGATAGACTTAGTGAAGCTCTCGCATAATAGAACCCACACAGATTTCTGAACAAGATGCCAGAGCTTAACCAAATACTGAAAACGTCAATACTCCTAGTCCAGTTTGAGCATCACAACCCCAAAGCTGACAACAACTACAGGATTCTCAAGTGCCTGAAGCAAACAACCCATTCAAAATGTTTCAAAGCCATAGATCTAATAACATTAAACCTGAGTGGGGTTTTGAGCCCATTTCCTAAACAGTCCAACAGGAACACTTTGCTCATTGCATTCCTTCAGCTTCATAATGTGATTAGAACAGAGTTCATCTCCTTTTATTAACTGCACTCAATGATTCCTAACAATTCCTCAAAGTAGGAGGCACTGGCAAAGAGGGAACAATTGAGACAATTACTGAGCTGCCTCCCCAGGGAGTGTAGTCCAAGCTGAAGTGAAGGGATTAATTGTGCTGGGTTGAGATCAATGTGGGTAGAAGATTGCAGAGTCATGTGCTTGATGGAATATCTCACTCAGAAAAATGCTACTGAACCATTTTTCCTTGAGCATGCAGAATGTTGGGGGAACATTTCAGTCTTGTGCTTGTTTTTTCTACACGTCTTTTGGATGAGACTCACTAAGGCTCCGCTGGCTGAGAATGGCTTTGAAACTGAGGCCAAAATTGAGGCAAAGCCTGCATTGCCACATGTATACATGTGAATTGTTTACTTGTCGTCGGGCAGGAAATGAGGAACGATAACAAGCTTGGGAAAGAAAAGCAGAAAAACAAACAGATGGAATCTCACCCATTCCTTTATTTTTTGCTTTTCTTTTTTCTTTTCTGTAAGACAGTCGACCGTGTCCCTCTAGGGACGAACAGCAAAGGATGTGTCACTTTAAAGGCACCAGCAGGAAGAGGCCATAAGTAAATCATTTCATTACTCACAGTTGGTTCATGGTTGGTTCAGACAGAACCATTGTTGCACTGTTAAAAACATTGTTAAAGCCTGTTGTGGCTCCAGAGGGTGCTATGCAAAATCGGTTAATTGCCTAAAGTGAAGTCATTTGAGTCGACATAAGTTGGGTCTGAAGACTACAAGTCTGAAACTTAAAAAAAAAAAATCTGGGGAGGTGGAGCTAGAAGTGAGGTAAACTAATCTCTGTAGCCAGTTTCGCATCTCTGCGTCTCGCTTAACATCCCAATCTCCATCCAAACTGTCCATGGTTGAAGTGTATTGTGGGTAAGTTTGGCACCAGATTTTGACAAGGAAAGAATGTGTGGAATAAAAATGGTAATATCTCTGGTTCTGCTCTATTGATTTTGACCATTCTTTATAAAAACTGTTCAAGTCAGACACAGTTGTAGGCGCTAAAACTAAATTAGTACTCGTGTTTTTTTCTAACACCACATCCGACCACTGAGGTACTTTAGCTGTCACTATTTCAAGGGACTGCTGTTCAACTGAGCTGGACCTTATGATGATCTCCTGAGCTAAATTTTGACTCTCCTTCTCCCCCTGACCTCAGCTCAACACCCCCTCAAACCCTAGCTTTTCAATCCTATCAGCTTCACTATTGCCCAATCACCTATGTGACCAGAGCTGGGTGGTGACCTGTGACCCCAGAATGTCACAATTAGGACTGAGACTCAGAGCAGCAGAAGTGGGTACCAGGCAAAGATGAGATCCTGGACCACATTTTGACCCAGCCAGGCTGAGTTCTGCTCTGAGGCAGCTAGGTTGCCACACCAAGTATGAGTTCTATGTTTTTGAAGCCCATAGTTGAAAAGGAAATTATAGAGATAGTGAATAAATGTGGTAACAAAACATCTAGTGATAGTGATGGTATCACTATGACAACTGTTAAATGGGTAATTGAGGGGATATGCAAACCATTAACCCATATTTTTAACATGTCGTTTCGACTTGGGCAGTTCCCCAATAATATGAAAATAGCAAAGGTTATTCCACTGTATAAATCTGGTGATAAGCACAACTTCACAAATTATAGACCGGTTTCTCTGTTGTCACAATTTTCAAAAATTCTGAAAAAACTCTTTAATAACAGATTAGATACATTCATTGAAAAAATAAAATCCTCTCTGATTGCCAATACGGTTTTAGGTCGAACCGATCGACATCTTTGGCCATTACCGACCTGATGGAGGACATTACAAGTGCTATGGATGAGAAGAAATACACGATGGGGATATTTATTGACCTAAAAAAAAGCATTTGACACAATCAATCATGAATTATTAATGGACAAGTTAGAAAAATATGGGATCAGAGGAAAGGTTCTGAAATGGATTAGAAGTTATTTGACACAGAGGCGTCAATTTGTGAAGTTGGGTGAATACCAATCGAGTGAGCTGGATATTGTATGTGGAGTGCCTCAGGGTTCTGTTTTGGGACCTAAACTATTTATATTATACATCAATGATATATGTAAGGTTTCTGA
>NW_018128153.1:107642-110312 GCF_001952655.1 Monopterus albus
TATACCAATCACACCAATGTAGCTTTCATACAGTCTAAATTGTTAAAATTTTTTGATTTAGTGGGATATAAGACTGCTGTGTTTATGTATAAAGCCAGGAACAATTTATTACCTGGTGGAATTCAAAAACTATTTAATGAAAGGGAAGGGGGATACAATTTAAGGGGTCAGTTAAATTTAAAAATTCATGCTATACGTACAACCAAAAAAAGATTTTGTATTTCGATAAGTGGGGTAAAACTATGGAATAATTTAAGTGTGGACATAAAAAATAGTAATAGAATTGATGAGTTTAAACATAAATATAAAGGTATGTGTCAATCAAGATATATGCAAGAACAGGCTTAATGATTAATTAGATGGATCATTGTGGGTGTGGTGTATGATTGTTAACACTCTGTAATAATTCTTTAGTATATTACTTGTGTGGTGTAAAAGAGAATTATTTATGTAGAGATACTGCTTGCAAACCAATGATGGTAAGATGATGTTATGGGGTAGGACTGGATAAGTCTGACTTCTTCCTACTCCATTCAAGCATGTACTAGGTATAAGCAAATTGATATTGGATTAGCATTTGTTGGATATGTGTAAAATTATGTGTGTTGACATATCAACTGTCTTTACATGCTTGAAAGAATAAATCAAATCAAATCAAGTATATCTAAAGAAGAAACAAATTGCATGTCACCCTGGTCATTAGCACACGCAGTTCGGGGTTGATTTTTTTTCCCCACCAGGATGTTGGGATCACGGAGAAGAACGAAGGCAGGAAGAGTCAACGGAAGTTGTAGCCTAGTGTTGGTAGGCATTTTAATTAGCCTTGCTTTTCCCAGACACGGGGATAGCCAGGAGCAAAGATGGTGGCTTTGGGAACACAGAGCAGGAGAAGAGGACAGGAAACAAAAGGGAAAGAATTGGGGAGGAATAGAGAGAAAGAGAGGGGTGAGGGTTGCACGGCCAGGGACTACATTCCCTGTGCCAGATCTAAATGTGCAGCACCAAATAAAACATCCTCCCAGAAGACCATGGGTTGCTGTGTCTGGTGGGATGCTACAAATACACATGCATGCGTGCACATACACATACCAAATCACTCCCATCTGTCTTATCTTGCACATTTTTTGCCAATCTTTATATAAAACTTGGAATTTGGAAGAATGAACTTAGGAATCCATCCTTTAAATGAAGAGACAAAAAGTTCCCATGCTGGGATAAATTCTTCAAAATTGCTCTCAGTGGACTTCCCACACGTGTGATTAAAAACCAGATGGGATGTCCTGTCAGTGAAGCTGACCTTCTCCACCTTCTACTTTATCCTCTGCATCCACTCTGCCTCCTCCTGTTGTTGTTTGCTGTGTCTTGTTGCTTTTCTTCTTTTGTCTCTCCTCTATCCACTCACCCCAACCAGTCAAGGCAGAAGGCCGCCCACCAAGAGCCGGGGTCTGTCGGAGGTTTCTTCCATTAAAGGGAGTTTGTCCTCCCCGCTGTCGCCAAGTGCTTACTTAAGGGGGATTTGTTGAGTTTTTCCTTTATAATAATAATAATAGTAAGGTCCAGGCCTTACTATGTAAATTGCCCTGAGATGATTTTTGTTGTGATTTGGTGCTATACAAATAAAACTGAATTGAAATGAACTGAATCCTCAACTAGCCCTGTTTGTCTGGACAAAAAAAAAAAAAAGCCCAGAAGTCCAAAACATATTCCACTGTGGGAGTAGCTGGGAGCTGTATTAGAGCCAAAGGGATGGAGGAGCAGCCGGGTTCATTCATCTGCCTGAGTCACAGCTACTGCTGATTTCCTCCTCTCATGGACCACTTCTATTTTGTGCTGAATAAAAGTGACAACAGGCACAAACATAGCTAAAACTCCAGTACAAGTGGACAGAGGGATTTGGCAGGGAAGTCAAATGAGTGACTCACAACAATAACTATAAAAAGCTGCAACATCTCTCAAGTTGTTTAGTTTGAAAAGTGACTAAAATATCAGCTGCATCAAGAAAGTAACTTGAAGAATGAAACTGTGATCTGAGAAAAATGACTGAGACGAAGGTCAGGACTGCTTCAAGAGTCAGCAGTTTTAAAATTACAGAGCCAAAATGCATAACTAGTAATACATGCTACATACAAGCAGTTACACTTACAAGAGTGTATAAAAATAATACAACTTCTGATCTTACTCATGAGTGGGCAGATATTTGTGGTTTTTTTGTGAAATCCATCACTTGTTTCACTGAGCTACAAACCCCAAACTTGTATTAAAGTGATGAAGGTGTATGTGTGAATGGAGAGAAGCATGTTAAACTCAATCTGAGCGAGTTGGGGGCACATTCCTTAGATGATTTAGTTAGCATTAAGGTGAAGAGGAATGCATCAAAGCTGTAGCAGCTTTAGCTCACTATGGTGTACACCGACTGGGAGGAGCCTCATGGCTTTCTGACGGATCGGACTGATTGTGGACTGCCACCTGGCTTAATGTGCAAAGGAAGAAAAGCAGAGAAGAGTGAGGAAAGCCAGACAGAGCAGAGAAGAGGGAGGTTGGGATGGAGATGTGGCACCTGTGGGAAGAAATGTGAAAAGTGTGATTGAAGAAGACAGTTTGCACTTTAGAGGAAGAAAAGAGAGATGGATGGCAACATAACATCTAGGGAAGGCGGGGTGTAGGCTAAAA
>NW_018128153.1:110328-110978 GCF_001952655.1 Monopterus albus
AGAGAGAACTACATCCAATCAGGATAGGTGGGTAGGATGCCAAGAGCTGGGAAAAGAAATGTGAAAGAGTCACATTCACACTGCTACAAGATCTAAGTGATCAGGGGAATGCCATGAATCAAACCAAAAGGATTTCAGAAGCTTATCTTTATTTGCTCAAGATGGTTTAATAGGTGAAATATATAGTGAGAGAATACAGAAAGATTATTTCCTTAAAGTCTCATTTTATACAACATCAGTCGTTGGGTCAGTTGTGCAACATTGACAGATTACAGTAGATAAAAGGAACGCAAAACATGTCTATTTTTCCTACCTCTTATTAGGGATGGGACAATATATCGAAATTCAATGTATCGCAATACAAAAACTTTACAATGTGTATTGTTTTCTCTAGCGATATATATCATGTGGTCTCTATGCACCAGCAACTTCAAATTTTTTGTAAATAAGCCTGATAGAATGTACTGTAAAGTCAATACATCTGGTTGTTCTTTATATAATCAAATCAGTGCTAGAAAAGGGGGAAAGAAGAAGAATAAAGTACAAGTATTCCACAGCTAGTTGTACATAGTTGTTATCCCTCCATTATCTTTACCGCTTATCCCGGGGCTGGAGCCAATCCCGGCCGACACTGGGTGAGAGGCGGGGGT
>NW_018128153.1:111117-118809 GCF_001952655.1 Monopterus albus
CAGAAAGGCCCCTGGTCGGCGGGGGCTCGAACCCAGAACCTTCTTGCCCCGAGACTAACCACTGCCCCACCATGCTGCCCACATTATCATTGAATTTCTAACTTTGAACTGAATCATATACACTATACTGTGCATCGAATCGTATCGAAAAAAGTATCATCCCATCCCTATCATTTATGCATTTATAACAGACATCATGTGTTAAAACAGCAAAATCAAATGCTTGCATTGACCCAACAACACAAACTGGTGCAAAAGCTTTCATCAAGCAATGTAACATAAACCAAAATCAGCTTATAAAAAGCATCAGATGTTTGTGTTTAGATTTATTTAGTCCTGAGACGGTGTAAGCATATACAGTATGTTTGTGTGTGTCATGTCAGCGTGTTTCAGACTTTGTGTGTATGTTGACCAGACTGACAACACTACTGTACCTTTAAAACACCACAGCTCACAGATCAGACTGAACCACTTCAGGGAATATTGGAAAAGAGAGGAATTCTTGAGGAAAAAGCAACTCGTCGATCTATTTGGCTGGCACACGCCACATAATATAAAATCTGAACTCAACATATCACTGCCTCTTACAACAACAGTAAAAGCACACGTAAGCTCTAAAAACAAAAGAAAGAGCAAAGAATTTATTTTTCTTCATACCTCAACATCTGTTTTAGGGAACAGAGGTCTGTGTAGTGAAGGTCTGATCTGACCTAGAAAGAAATGGCACCACACACCCAAAGGTGGAAAAAAAAAGGCAAACCACAGTCAGCGAGCAAAGAAATGTGTACTCACTTCCTCCCGCTGTACGTAAACATGACTTTACTTCCTTCTTATTTCCTGAATTTATCCGTACCCTTCGTAAAAACACGAAAGTGCAAACGCCATTCCAAGTATGCGTCATATACAGTCGACACACTGTATACATGCCTCATTTACAGTGTATACTGAGTTGAATGATCTCTGTCTTCACTCTGATTTTTACACTCCCGCATGTTGTTTTTGACATAAAGCTACGTGACAGCACAGGTCAAGTCAAAGTGCACAAGGCCAAAAAAAAGAAATGCACAAAATGGAGGAAAAAACAAAAGGCAGGATATAAGCAACCTGTCATTGTGGATGTAAAACCATCTACCCTGCATCCTCACCCCCTCCCACCAAATCTCTGATGCTGATGCTGCCCACCCCGGCTGGTGGTGCCCAGAGGGGCCGACCCGTCACACGGTGAGAGAAATGAAGCTGTTGTATCTCTGGATGTTCCTTTTAAGGATTTCTGAGCACGGCCCCAGCACGCGCTCGAAGCGGGGCCTGTCCAGCTTCACACACTTGAGCGGACCACGGGCGACTACAGTGGCTGCCCTGGGCCGGTTCAACAGCAGGGCGATTTCACCTGGATGAAGAAGAAGAGGACAGTCAGCTGGGATGCCATCAAATGTGTTCCAATCTAAACAATTAGTCAAACAAAAAAAACACGTCACCTTGGACTGTATCTGAGACAGTTTTCACTATATCCTGACATTTTGACACAAACCACAGTTCACCTATAATCAAGAACATTCTAGAATTGCTGATTCAACCTTTTTTAGTGACAACAGATTAAAAATCTGTGGAGGGAAATGATTAACCAGCTTATCTTCCTCAGCTCTGTAACATCTCAGAATTGATATATTTGTGTTTCTTCTTGCACAAGTAATAAAAAATAAAAACTAAAATATTAGGTATTATATAACCTAGTCTCTGTTTTGACCAATAGCTTTTCATTTTATGTGCTATTTGGGAAATAAAATGTCTTCAGAGCCACTTACCAAAGTAGTCAGAGGGTCCGAGGCGTCCGACTTCCACATACTCCTCATTGTCAGACCTGCGCTGCAGAACAGAGGCTATTCCCTGCAGATAGAAAAGAAGGAGTGTTAGAGGAAAGAAATAATAGACAAGAGAAAGAACAAGATGAGAAGGACAAAAATAAGAGGAGGAGGGGGTGTTGGTAGGAAAAACTGAGTTAAAGGAGGTGGTATGGAGGATTAAAATGAGAAATTCCTTTGCTTCATAAGAACACAGGTGCACAGGATTTAGCCCACTTTCCTGTGGCACCTGTTTCGTGGGATGCATATGAGCAGAAACCCACAAGACAACACATTCAGATATTCCAATGAGGTACGTGACACAAAATGTGATTAGTTCTGCTTTATTCCCTCAAGAGTGTAATAAATACAAACATCTAAGCTGAACTGACCTGCAGTGTCTCCATCACATAATCCCATTTATCAACATTCACCCCCGCCAAAAAGGAAAGAGCTGTACTGTCCAAGACTGAGGGAGCTCCACAACAGCGCCCCTGACTGACTCCAAACACATTCATGGATACACAAACACACTCTTCCCACTGCTCTCGTTAATTCACATGGTACATTGTACATCTGCATATTCACTCAGCCCAAAAACAATAACAAAGTACACAAAGAGACAGATGGAGTGAAATGCAAACTCTTGCAAAAGTACACACACACAGTGAGAAAATCAACAGCTGATGTCTGCTGGACAGACTGCGTTCTGTGACTAACCATGCTATGCATATTACCATCACACTGTTGTGCGTGCATGTGTGTGTGTGTGTGTGTGTGTGTGACTAATCTAAAAAGTAAAGGGAGGAAATTTGATTTCCATCTACTCTGCCCAGGAGATGATAGCAGTTCATGCAGTTGTATCTCGCAGCTGTTGATCAGCTCTGTGTGTGAATGAGCGAATGTTTGAATATTTATCTTTGCATATGAGATAAAACTAAGAATTTAAAGTTGTACTTGAGGTCCTACTGTATATGCCTACACTAATGTGTAACTGCCACACACTTGACAACTCATTTCTCAACATTTTGTGTGATAGAGCATACGTTTAGCTTGCATATCTTTAGACAGAGATAGAATATGTGTTTGCAGTGTCAATGACTAGACACTCGAGTTAAGCTATAATTGGTAGCAAGTAAAAAAAAAAAAAAAAAAAATGAGTAAGGAAATTTCCCAGCTTGTCTCGGACCATGTCCTAAAACAGACTTGACAGTTCCAGCACTCTTTTTCTGTCTTTAATCCTTGTCTGCTCACTCTGCTCCTTGTGCTGACCAGGCCAACAGTGCTAAATATGAACAAAACGACCTGGCAACTCCAAAACTGCCAGAAACTCACAGAAGGCATACAAAGGTGAAGCTGTATTTCAGTGAAAGAGATGTGTGTGACTGAGTGAGTTTGTGCTCACGGAGGGGATACTGTTCAAATTATGTGTGAGCGTCACTTCCAAGGAGGCCAAACTGTGCCATGCTGCCAAGACCTCCACATACGCAACACAGCAGGATGAGTTTAGCACATGAAAACAGAGCAGTGATACTGCAGCTAATCATAGCTGACAGTGATGTTAAAGAGTGCAGGGCTTACTGACATGTTTGCTTACTAATTTTTAGTCACTGGCTGACAGTTGCTTCCCCACAAACTATGATGTGCTGCACAATGTTCTGCACAAGAAACATGACATGATTATATACGATAAACAGCAAGACTGGTGTTCTGTTCATGGATGATGACAGAAATAAAGATGTAGTAGAGTTTAATCTAATCTCTCTTGAACAAAATCTATTGAAAACAACACACGAGTCGGTGTCTGATGGTCTGAAAACTTTACTACTGAAAATGTTTCATCTGGGCGGTTGTTTCAAAACGGCTTGAGAGCCAAAACCTTGACTATTAAAAGTATGTCTTTATTTTTTCTATTTTAAAACCTCGTCCATCCTGGTTCTAATATGTGAATATGTTGTTTAAAAGAGGCTAAAGAGAGATGTGAATGGGAGGAGAACGAGGGGGTGAGCCTCCTGAGTTTATGAGCAGTCGATTCCTCTCCTTTCCATTCATGTCTAAACAAAGAAAGTGAGACAGCGCAGCACCATCAAGTACAGTAGTTCATTTGTGAACAAGCAACATCCAGTGTGGTCCAGATAACCATCTCACACTGCACCACTCCAGTGGCAGTGCTCTACTTCACAGGTATTTCTTTTATAAACATCTGAGATCCTCCTCACCATGCTACCTGACACATTGTGCAATAAAGGAGAACAGGCGTAGAGAGAGGAACACCAACAGGAAACATGAATGAATGAATGCAAAAACAGAGAAAGAATTGTGAGCCAACATAAACAGTAGAAACAAATCTGTCTTCACACTTAATGACGAACCACTATCAATACTGTATCACTGGTCGTGGTCTTAAACCAGAATGCATATTTGCACCCAATCAAACCTAAACATGTGGAACAGACTGAGTCGGCTCATGGCAATATGTTGAAGTGTAGCATCTCGCATGGAGGAAGTAACAACTGTTAGATCAGCAACAGGCACAGAGAGAGAGAGGTGCAAGCAGAGATGGAGAAAGAAATGTGATATCCCATGTATCCTGAGTTCACAAGGCCACCCAGCATCAGCAGTGTCTGCACCTTCTCACTGAAATACTAACACACATATGCACACACATCACTTAGGCTACTGGACGTAGTGGCAGACAGCCAGCTCTGCTCACATGACTACTGTGAGGACTGACTCAAAACATGGTTTTACCCGTTAAGCTTTACCTTTGTTTTTTCACTGTGTTTGCACTCAGTCAAAAATAACTTCATTCATTAGCTGCACTGATCTTCAGTCTATAATGTTAAGCCCCATTAGCTTCATTGCATTTCAGTGCAGGTTACAGTGAAAGGTGATATACTGCACTGTCGACAGAGGACTCCTCTTCTGGGCGACCCACCGGGACCATTTAGATCCCCTCAGTGTGATTACTTGTGTGTGAGGTCAACAAATATGAGGTAAGTTGTTGTTTAGATTAATGACTGGAGGAGATGAGAGTGAATGCATTAGCAGAGAGGATGGCACCAGGAGGAACAACCCTCACCTGATTTAACAGAATGTTCATCCAGAGGCTAACGGGCAGAGAGGCCATCTGGAGTCACATAACTTGAACTTTAGTGAAACCTAAATCTGACTGACTTGACAAAATAAAAACATACTTTTAACTCAACTCCAGTTTTACCACCAAAACTCGACTCCTGTTGGATTTTAGCCTTCTGACATAGAATGACTTAAAGATTGAAAATAAAATGAAGAAGGTTAAAAATATATAAAAAAAAGACATGTAACTTTGAATCTGTGTGACAGCAACATGGAGAGAACAGTGAGTTTAGTGTGCTCACTGTTAAGTTGGGACTTTTGTTTGCCCTTTTTGCTCACACAGTGTTTGTAAAGAGCTTGTTAAATTTATTCATGGATGTAGGTGGCATCGATATGCTGACAACATAAGGGAAAAAACAGTTGGCCAGACTGTTATTAGTGACTGAATCATGCACAAGTGTTATGGAAATGTTACTTGGCAACAGATGGTAAGATTAATAAGTTGGTGATTAGCATTATTATTTACTGTTTTTACATGAAAGTGACTGGGCTTTACTCCAGACTGGCAAAGCGATGACTTTGTCCCATCTCCACTAACAAGTTTACTTTACAGCTGAAAACGGAACAAAAATCTTGGAGCAGCACATCCTACGCACTTTTTCCTTTTCAACATCGAGTTTCAAAACTGTCACTGTTGTCTGCCTCTCCCATGTTCAACAAATTTCTTAATCCCTTCCTCTATGTCATTTCAGGGCACAAAATACAGGCTGCTGGGCTTTGAGTGTATGGTCCCGAGGGAGACAGAGCATGTTGGGTGGGAGGAAAAAGCAGGAGGAGCTGATGCGAAGGAAGGTGAAGCAAAGTCTTCACGGCCCCAGGGTTCTGTATAGGCTTGTTTGTACAGTGTGAGAAAAAATGTAAACATGTTCATTAGGGCCCCATTCTTCTCAACAGGAAAAGAAAGTGATGCCTCTGTTCCTCTCCTTGGTATATCCTCCCCGTTAGGAATCACAAGAGAAGATTGCAAGGGCCGGAAGATGCGGTGAGGCTGATCTTGCAACAAAACTCACAGAAAATCCTTCTCACCCTGTTTATACTTGTGGTCCTTTTTCAATCAGCCTCCTATCTACACATATGATCCTGCCTGCCCACTTTGACTCATCCCTCTCTCTCATCTCTCTCCCGCGAGGCGCTGTCTCCTAACCCCGTGTGAAAGTCAGCAACACACATTCCACTACAGTCCACCCTGCTCTGGGAAAGTCAGGCGCTACTGCACGAGAGACATAAGGAGGGAGGGATGGAGCGACAGAGAGAGCTTAGTGAAAAACGGAAGATAGGCAAAAAAAAAAAAAAAGGATTAAAGAAAGAGACACTGCTGTTGGAAGATGTCATTAAATAGGAAGCTGCAAAAAAAGCTTCTGCTTGTTCAGGAAAGGCTTAAGAAAGCTGTGCTTCATTCCAGGTGATGAGAGTGGGTGAACCCTGCCAGTTTTAAAGAGTGTGACACACTGACGCAGACCTAGATATCAAACTGAAATATGCTGGCTGCCTATAACAACCGCCTTCCTCTCTCCCTTCCTTGGCCTCTGCCTCTCCTTCCTATAATCCCCCAGATTCCTCTGCATACTTTGCCTTTCCCCTCTTTGGGATGTACAAAGTCTCAGACTGATGACTCATGCATTGCTAACTGCTATATTTGTGTCCTAAACCCCCACTGGTTTCATTTTTTGCACAGTCAAACGGCTTTTAAGTGATTTCTGCAGCTTCACAAGACTCCAGTTGAAGGCTTCAAACTTGACCATTACTGATTGGATAATGTAAGATGTATGTGAGATATATACAGTGCAGTCTACATATTTAGACAGGGACACATTTTTGTCATTTGTCATTTTGTTACACTAACATATATTGATAGATTAAAATATGTGTGGTGTGTGAGAAATAAAGCGCCAATCTTCAGCTTTAAAATGAGACAATATACAGTAACATCTGAAAAGAATAAATAAAACATTCTTCTAATGTTTGAAAAGTAGGATTCATAAGAAATAAAACACACTCTTGGTTGATTCGGTATACTCAGTACTCAGTTCAGTGAATTTATGACTCTTCTATACTGTAGTTTTGCTACTGCAAATATCCCCTACAGTAAATATTATTTGTGGCCACAATGGATTCTATTCAGCAAATGTTATATGGTCTCAGTTTAATCTAATTGAGTGTTCACATTTCTGATGTCAATCAATGATTCCTGCCACCACACAGCATCTTCCCCGGTTATGCTCTCTTCTTCTGCTTCAGTTTGGTTTTCAGCAAGAGCCACAATTGCAACAGTGTTCACGCAGCATGGATGTGAATTGTCCAAACATTCTCCAAACACTTACAAACTGCAATGTACAATATATATTTGAAGAGAAACATACTTAAAATTTTTCATTTTTTAGGAATATTTATTGACCTAAAAAAAGCATTTGATACAATTAATCATGAAATATTAATTGAATATTAATTGATAAATTAGAAAGATATTGGATTAGGGGAATGGTTCTGAAATGGATTAGAAGTTATTTGACACATAGATGTCAATTTGTGAAGTTGGAATATCAGTCGAATGTTTTGGACATTGTATGTGGAGTCCCCCAAGGTTCAGTTCTGGGTCCTAAACTGTTTATATTATATATCAATGACATATGTAAAGTATCTGAATTATTGAAATTTATTTTATGTGCTGATGACACTACTATATGGGCATCTGGTGAGAATTTACAGCAACTTTTTG
>NW_018128153.1:118843-119137 GCF_001952655.1 Monopterus albus
AAATGGTGTGATAGAAATATATTATCTCTAAATTTGGATAAGACCAAATTTATGGTATTTGGTAATCGACGGCTGGATAATCAACTCCAATTAAGGGTAGGGGGAGTTAATATAGAAAGAGTTTATGAAAGTGTTATAGTTGATGATAAAACTTGCTGGAAATCTCACATCAAAATATACAAAACAAAATGGCCAAAAGTATTTCTATACTGGCAAGGGTTAAACATATTCTGGATTGGAAAACACTCCATATTCTGTATTGTTCATTGATTTTACCATATTTAGATTATTGTG
>NW_018128153.1:119571-132796 GCF_001952655.1 Monopterus albus
TGCGTGTAGGATGAAGAGTATGATGAAGTGAGGGTATTATAATGGGATGAGATAGACCGTGCGGTAGTTGGCTTGACGCCGGACGTTGGGTGCATGGCGTGGCTGGTCTATGTTTAATTTAAGGGGCTGGTCGATGAGGAAATTGGTTTGTTTGGTATGTACAATGGATAGGGCAGTGATAGGATGGATATATGGTGGTTGTTGGGGACTGGCACTGCTGTGGGTCTGAGTGTCCGGTGTTGGGCTAATGGTACCATGGTCTAAGAAAGGGGGTAGGACTAGATAAGTGTATACTTCTTCCTACTCCCTTTCAAGCATGTACTATTGGAATGTTGTGATGTCTTATGTGTATTGGCTGAAATGTTGAATCAATTTTGTTTTTCGCAATATCAATTTTTTTAGTTGTACATGCTTGGAAGAAACAAATAAAAAAAAAATTAAAAAAAAAGATGTGAGGAGGATGGAGGGAAGAAGAGGAGTGTTGCTGTGGAGGAGCGCGGATGTGAGCAAAACTTACCCCCTGATAAAATCCTCCCCTGGCTCATACACTGTGACCCATACAGTGCTCACAAAGGCTCTTGATGGACATACAGTGTAATGAGTTGGACAGACAGTAACTGGCAGAAAAGGTGACAATGTCAGAATCACTGACTAACCTTCAAGCAAGTCTGAGAGTGAGGGGGGAAAGTAGGAGTCAAGGACAAAACAACACCCCCACCCCCCTGAGACAGAGTCCTCTTGACTTGACCCTGGAAAAAGCTATGTAAGTATGGAGTTAATCAAAAGCGTGGTAGGATGACAGGCAGGGGGCCCTCCATGAAGTTACGTCAGGGGCCCCAGTTCCACAAAGCCTGCCATGTGGGTGTGTGTGTGTGTGTGTGTGTGTGTGTGTGTGTGTGTGTGTGTGTGGGAGGGGGATTTACACATTAAAACTTTGCGTAGTCTGTCTGCTGGTGGCAATAAACTGGGATCAGTTCCGATCACAGCAACGAGCCCACCATGATGTACATGTAATCACACCGTAAATGGTCTGTGGGTCCCACATGTCAACACACACAGCTTACAGGAAATGTGACAGTGAACGAATAAATAGATAAAGATTTACTAGTGCTACTTTCTCTACAAGACTTGTCAAAACAGTAACACAGCACAAAGATTCACACACACACACACACACACACACACACACACACACACACACACCTCACCTCTGTAATATAATAAAACTCACCTCTGTAATAATGAAGAAATCATCACCAGGTTCTCCCTGCACCACTATCTTTTCCCCATCCTCAAACTGAACAGGCTCTAGAGCATCGGCCACAGTCAGACGTTCCCACTTATCCAAGGACTCTGTTGACGGAAAACACAGTCATTTGCATTCATGAAGGCAGTAGCTGATACACAAACATGTAGAATATATTTTGCTCTAGTCCTGTGAGCTGATGGAAATTCAAACCTCAGGATAATCCAGTCATTCATCAGGGATTATTACAGTACATGGCAGGTCCCCCTGTCTCCCCTCCCTCTTATCATGAGGCCTCAGGGAGCTAATACACCTTGAAACCAACCCCTAAATTTCTGTCCTGCTGATTCTGGGGTGTGGTGACAGCGAGCTGTCATCTCTGGGGTTAATTCAAGTCTGACCATACCATAACAGAAGGATTAAGACTTTCCAGTGTGACAGCGATGTTTGTTAAGTGGCTGAGGTTGGAAGACCTAATGGTGCTGTATTCAAAATGAATATTTTTGTTAGTGTAAAATATGATTTAGTTACACTCCAGGGTTAGAAATTCTAATTGTATGGTTTTGTAATATTAAAATTAAGCTTACGCTTGCTTAAACTGAAACTAACATAATATCGAAATTAAATTAGTTTCAAAGATAAGTATCTATGAGATCTTGGAATAAACATTTTTCCCTTTTAAAACATGTAAAAAAAAAACTGACCATTTGTGAACAGGCCTGTCAAAACCTGTGAGAGGATCTATCCTTTTCAGTTTGTGTTGATCCTGAGAGCCCGTGGCGACAGCTGTCTTTCCGACTGTCCGACCACATGTACAGTGACGTGGTCAGACCGGGATATTTCTAGAAGCTGTTGGGCATTCACACAGAAACCAAAAACGCAGGCGGTCATCTCACATCTTCACTGGGAAAAATATTCCAACCAAAGGAGTTTTGAGCAACACAGATGAATTGATATCTACTCATCCTTTTTATCTCAATTCAGAAGATTACCGTTGCTTAATCTCAACAGTCTATACGCCTACAAAGTGGAACGTGGCTTATCTGCAGCAAAAACACTCCTCATCTGTAGCTTTGTCTAGATGAAAGCATGATTCAGTGTTTTAACTTGAATAAGACATGCGTTAGAGGCGTAAAACTACAGCAGAATCTTTTTGTCTGAGGCTATTGTCTCCTAACGACACAGTAAATGATACCAGTGTGTCTATTTGTGTGTATATGTTTGTGTCTGTGTGCAAATGTGTATGTACCTAGGATTAACTAAGGTGAGGTCTGGTGGTTTGGAGGTGTCCAGTGTCCCTTCTGCTGGGGCCGGGGTGTCTGCCAGCCCCAGATGGATGTCCTCTGTCTGGCTGCAAACTAAAGGCAGCAGGGCCTATAGGGGTGATCCTTAACAGCTCGGCAGGTAACATGATACACAAAAGTGCTGACTAAAGAACCTACATTTCATGCTTCGCAGAGCCTGCACCCACTTGGACCACTTTGCTACACACATACATATTACGCACACAGGGAATTTGACATTAAGATGTTGAAGGCTCTGCGTTTGTGTGTGTGTTTGAGACAAGGAACATGTTTCTTGGCCCTTCACTCTACAACATCAAGGACTTGTACCCAATTTCGTGGCTATCTCAAAAATCAAAGACAAACAAAAACACTCCCGCCTCCTACCCCTCCTCCAATTCAAAGAGGCAGAGCGGAGAAGCTGGGCAACAGAAAAAGGAATTAAAAAAAAAAAGAGTCAAAGCACCGCAAAGAGGGAGCGTTTGAATACAGGCCTTGACAAGGCTGTCAGAAAGGGAGGCACAGAAGAAAGAAGGTGAATGAAAAGAAAGCGTACCTTGCACAGACGTTCTCCTAAGACCTGAATTGAGTATATGTGTTTACTCAGCCAGCTAATAACTCTGTACAGGGGGCATGGCCTTACTCTGTACACCACACACAAACGATCAAGTGGAAGGAGATGAGATGTCAGTTCCAAATGCAACTCGTTTAGTAAGTTTGAATGAATCTCTTTCGCCATTCCTCCAAACTCAATGGCCTCTGTAGGATGGGTATTATCCGAATTCCAGTGGGAAAGCTTAACTCTCTATTTGTCAATTGTCCACACAGCGGGATTGCAGAGCGTGACCGGCTTTAGTATGAACAGTGAGAGAAGATTAGGACTGTACACACAGACTTTACTCAGCCATGGGCCCTATGTGACAGCGTGCGCCTGTGTTTATGTGGGCTAATCTAGAGTACTGTATACTGTACGGCGCACTTGGCAGATTCAACTGCCTGCACAGTAGACTCTCTGACCCGGGATTTAAAATGAATGCATAACATGACCTGCATGTGCAAGACTCTCATGCATCAGCATAGTCATACATGCAGAGAAGCCAAGGAATATAACCACAGACACCATGAAGCACATATGCAGACTTACCAAGAATGGAGACTTTGCTGAGGAACTCTTCATACATCTTTCTCTTCCTCAGTGTGCTGCCCTGAAATACAGAGGAGAAACACAAATCAAATTCTTCAAAATATTGTGATCATAATGTCTTGGTTTAAAGACAGAACTGATTTATTGCAGTTTGGTACAATAATATATAGTTTTCTCTTCGTTCACTTCTGAGAATATATATTTTAAATCAATAGCATCCACTGAAACTTACTTTAGAAAGTACATCAGCGACTCGTACAGAAGTTCTTATCTGAACAAATCTGAATACCTACTACTTTGCTGCGATGCTACTGAGAGTCTTGCACAGAATTTGCACTTCTTTGTTGTGATGAGTTCAAATAGAGTTTCTCTAAATGACAACCCATTGTCCCATACTTATATTCAAAACTTTTTCTTCTCTTGAGATAAGTATGACCATTTATTTCATCCTTCTTGTACCACACATGGTCTGTGTAGGATTTTTTTCACCTGAACACACAGATGTCATTTTAATGCAACGTTCATGTTGTCCACAGTGGTGCATGTTTCTCGTTCACTGGTCATGTGTAATAAAAGCATTTTATATGCCATGGGTCAAAATTTAAGAAAAGTGATTATTGCCAAACTACAAAATTCTAAAATATGGAAAGACTATGAATTTACAAGATCATCTCTGATTAACAGATGACCGGTCATGACGTCATACTTACAGAGATGTGTACAAGATGTGTGGTAATGTTCACTGCATGTGTGTGTGGCCCACCCCACCCACCAGGCCGGGGACTTTCCCCTGCCTGCCTCTACGATGAACATCAGGTGCTTCCTGACAAGTCTAGACCAAGAGGACCCCTTCCCTAGCTGCATATCTCCTGTTCCCCTTCCTTCATTGTACAGAACCACTCAGAGCGAGCAGGAACATAAAGAGAAAAAGAGAGAGTGAAAAGAGATGATTTTTTTTCTGCCGTGTCTGCGTTTGCATATGGGAATGATATATTGAGGCTTGGGGTGTCTTCAGTGCATAAGTGCCTGAGTCCCGCTGCTGCCTCTAATTTCATATAATTTCAAATTTTGTCGTAAAAGGGGAGAAAGTGTTCTAAAATGAGCCAACGTAAAACTCAGAATCGTAAACAACTTGATTAAAGGAATTCTAGCATGTATCGCCTCCCTCCTGGATAAATGATTCGAGCGCGAGTTTCTGTAAGTATGTGTATGCAGGCAGGCCGTGTGAGTGTGTGTGTGGTGCGTGCAGTCTGTTTTTAGTTTTGCCACTTATGTTTCGCTGCTGTCTCTGCATAGACAAAACTTCATGCTCATTAAGCAATCAAATACACATGTATACTCTACCTCTAGCACAATCTCGCACGCACCTACAAATGCACACACAAGCATGCACTCCATCATTCGCAGAGATGCTGGCTGCTGAGCTTAAAGGCTTACCATGCACACATAACATTATGTTACACAGCAGGTCTGATTTATGTGACCGGAAGGAGGAGGGCTGGATGGGATGTCAGCGCTCAGGCAGAGATGAAATGCAAATGATACTTTTCTAAATTTCTGTTATCATTTATTTTGCCAGTGCCCCTTTTTTTAAAATCTGTATCTATTCTTGTTCTTCCTGTCTACTTGGGAGGGCCTGAGCACGTGTTTCATGTACAAAACTCCCCTACTCTTGTTGGTTCTAATGAGTTAGCTCCTCCTGTGGTTAAAGATGAACCAGCCTCTGTGTCTGCTTGCCATCTTTGAGGTAAAGTCATCAAAGAGTTGAGGTGTGGAGTGAAGCCAGACTTAACCAACTGCGCCATACGCCCCATCCTCATTACCTTCATCTTTGTCCAGTGTGAAACACAGAACCCTCCACATTTCTTGACATCATTCTTTCCTGTCTCCTTTCGTCTTGTTTGTTGACAGTGACGTGTTAGTTTGTTAATGGCTTTGTCTGTAGTTGTGTGTGTTTAAATACCAAGATGACACAAGAAGATGGGTATTGTATGACTGGTGACCACACAAAAGAGTGTATTTATCACAGGGAATGATATCACTGTACACTGTTTACTAAATACACTCCTGGATAAGAAGGAGAGGAGCCAGTTTTGTACAGCTGCCTTGGCAGATGTTATCAACATGGTCAGTGGTTAAAACTGCTTCAAGATCAGTTCTGGTATTGCTGATTATGCCATGTGTAAGTGCCTTTTTTTTAACAACTGGGTGGTATAAGATGCAGGTTAAATAGAAAATCTTCTACAGTGATGTCTTGGAGGCACATGCATAGCTTAGTGTACAGGTGCTCTAGAAAAGGGCAGAAAGTAAATGTTGTTCTGCTTATCAGTTACTTTTTCAGTCCATATTAAGCAATGACGAAACATGCCCCTCTGAAATTCTGTGAGGTGACATCAACAAACTGTCCATAACCCACCAATATTAAATTTAAACAATAAAAAAGTACAGAAAATCAGGTAATGTTCACATTTAGGAAGCTGGAACATGAGAGTATTTTTAATTTTGCTTGATTAAACAACTGAAAATTTATTATAAACCCTTTTGCAGGTTTTCTAGCAATCATCTTAATCTACAAATTGAATCAGTTATGCTCTAGAACAAGTTTTATATGACAATATACTTAGCTGATGATAAACTGTCCTAATGGTTTATGAACTGGACTTACATCATCTGGAAGTCAGAAGGTGTAGAGTGGCTGAAATACAATTTGTCACCTCATTTACTTGATTTTAAACTTATAAATATTAAGCTTTTCAGTCAAATTACACTCTGCAAAGAAGCAGGGCAGGTGAGAAGCAGATGTGCAAACAATAAAACTGATGGTAGTGGCAGAACACCTTCCTGAGCTCCTAACTAGCTGCAGACACACACACACACACACACACACACACTTAGACACACAGAGAATGCTCATTGTGTTGGCCTAAGATGCTGCCAGAGTACCACACGTTATAAAAACAGCTTTACAAATCACTGACATCAATAATTAACTACAGGTTCACATAATTGAATTCTGCTTCACCCCATCTCCCCTCCTGTTGCTGCTGGAAGGGGCGAAGGAATGAGAGCTGGTGTGAGAGAGAATTATAAAAGGGAGAGAGAATCGTCTCAAAGCAAGGTTACCATGACATACTGTACCCTCGGCTCAACTATGCGCTTAAGAGGTGACATGAGTGCTCGGCAGGCCAGTGCAGACTTTTAAAACAGAAAGGTCCAAACACAGGCCTTCTCCCCTCTCTGGGGGTTCAAACTGTTTAACACAGAACAGAGATGTCATTGCTGATGAAGGCTCAGATGCACACGGCTGTTTGGAAGGTTAATTGGAGGCTATCTAATTTATTTGGAATAAGGTGTTAGAAACATTTATTTGGGCATGGACACACACACAAACACGGCAATTCGTCATTCAAAAGCACCCAAAATGTTTCTGTATAAGGGAACAGATATGACAGCTAGGGCAGAGCACCTCGTGTTTCCAGTTTAAACATTTAGACATTCTTGCTAGATAAGCTCCTGGAGCTGGAAGTGTGTGGAGAGACATTAGAGCTGACCCCCTCTCTTTTCTATTGCCCTCATTCATCCCCCTCCTCCTGTATTTTTTTTTGTTTGCCTTTCTTCATCTAGAAAAAGACCCGGAGAAACATTAAAATGGAAGGATACACTCCCGTGTGTGTGTGTGTGTATGTGTGTATATTTGAGTAATAAAAAAAATTGTTTAAGGAGTCTTAAGTGGTTGAGAAAATATTGCAAGCTATGGATGAGGAATGATAAGAGTGTAGAGCATCTACTACAGCACATTTTACTGTGTACATTTCATTTATTTTTGTATTGTGTCATGATTTACTACAATGCATATGTACAGCATTTTTCAGCCTCTTCTCTGAGACCAGGACATGCTTTCCACTGCTGCCTAACACTGTGGACTCTAAGGTAATGTCACTGCATGTGTACTTGACAACGCTTGCGTGCACAATAATTGTCGAATAGTTCCCAGTGAACATTAAATGCCATTTTGATTTGAAATGCCCATCCTTACTATTCAATAAGGTTGCAACAGTGTGATAAGACAAAGCTATAGTATGTACTGCAAGTCTGAACTTCACTCAAAGTGCATACTGTAATAGCATGAGTGTGCTGAAGTTTGTACCATCAAGATACGCCGGTAGCTGTCTCGGTCGATGCCCCACAGTTTAAGATCAGTCTTGGCTTTGACGGTGGCAGCTCTGGGGGTCCCATAGATCAGGGCCAGCTCTCCAAAACTACCTCCTTCTCCAATCCCGGTCACCCACTCCCCATTCACATACACCTGCAGACAAAGCAAGAAAGAGTGATAGACAGGGTCTTGTATAATATTAAATACTTCTTAGTAATGTAAATTATTTCTGGGTGGACTGTGAAGAATTCAGTTTTTTTTTGTCATTCCAACTTCTCTACCCATCTTAAGACACCTTTCTTAACCCTTCTCCTCAGTTTCTGGGCTGTTTGATATGCTCACCAGGCTCGCCCCTAAGCATTTGATCCGCACTAAGCCCCCAGATGAGACCTTCTAAAAAGCTTTCTAACCCTCCTATCTCTACATCCATCCCTTTAATTTTCTCTGTCTTCTCTTGTTAGAGGATGATGGAGAATGGAAAGCTCGGGTAGACTTTGAGGTCTACAACACATACATGCATTCTCACATGCTCGGTCACTTACACACACACTTACACACTCACACACACAGCTCTATTTAGGCCAGCCACTATATATCCACAGACAATACAACTTCATTGAGGCTCAGTCAGGCTGTCTCTGTCTCTGGGGCAGTTATGGTTTCACCTGACGACACACTATCCACTATTTTGTTGACTTAATAATGCAGACAGAGGACAGAGGAGGACAGAGAAGGAGGGAGGGATGGTTTATCTCTCAGGTGGCTGATGTGAATTGCCAGAATTGTTGCAAGCCATTATTCAAGGTTCAGCATAAACCACGGGGGACTTATCCTTCACTATAAACTGGGATGGCTTCAAAGAGATGCAGGGTGCTGGCTATGGTTACGTCAACCCAAGAAGAACAATTACATCACCCCTTAGTATTTTTTGTATTGCACAGTTTCCCAATCTAGCCCTGATGTATCTCCTGACCTGTTTGGTATTCCCTGTTGTACATGTGATCCCATGAGGTTTCACACATGCATTCATGCTCCTGCTCAGATAGAGCCGTTTTCTTTGCTTAAACAATAAGCATTAAATCCTAACTGGATCAGGTTTGCAAGAGCAAATCTGGAGTAAAGACTCCAGAAAAGGTGGTAACATAATGACTGAAACTGGAAACACATGAAGGCTACTGTAGTGAGTCAGCAGTGTGGAGAAAGTCAAATGGAGTTCATGATGGAAAAGACTGAAACAAGTCCTGCTGCCTCACAGTTGTCACTGAATTTTCCATTTGCAAGCACCTACTGTATGGCAGACTGTGGGTGCCTGATTAAAAAGCAACAAAGAAATACTGAAAGGTAAAGAAGCAGGCAGTATCAATGTATAGTTCTCTCTGTAGTTAGCTGCAGTGTGTTCTCCTGTGAGTGTGTATGTGACAGGGTCTGTCACTGTTGTCTATTTGGCAGCAATTGTTTTATTTCATTCCCAAATGGCAAATCTGCTCTAAAAATAAAACATAATTCATTAAACTAAACTAAATAAGACCAATCAAAACACTTGGATTATGTTAAAAATCCTTCAGTGAATTATCACCAGACATTTGCTCACAGAATGCCAGATACAATCATCTGTGATTAGAAGACACTCAATATTTAATTAAAAATAGCATTTTAATCCAATAAGATCATCTCAGATTTTGGAATGAAAGTTTTAATTTCTTTTGAGGTGCACTCACATACTTTAAATACCAAAGGCCAAAGTTTGTAAGTGAAAACATTTGTGTGCAGACATGGGGGAGTGTTTACATCAGTGGCAGGGGTTGTCATGTTACAGGCAGTTTAGAGAATACTCACAGATTTACACCCCTGTCTAATGAGAGGCATCTCCACATTTTAATGACCTTGGCACTGAGCTTAAAGAAGTTTAGTGCCTAGGCTGTGACTGGGAGGCAGCAGCTGTGTGGAGATACAGGGTTGGTTGGTGGGATGAGGTAAAGAAGACACATATCAGCAGGTAGGGGGTGAGGCTGAGGATAGGGGTCTTCATCTAGCTTGGGTGCTGACTGACAGGGTGCTGGTTGTAGGAACAAATGTCTAAGACAGAGAGACTTTCAAGTCCTGGCCCAGGGCAGACTACCTCCAGTTCAACACATCGGAGGAAACAATAAAAACAGGCAGTGATGCTGCAGCTGAGACTGAGCACCAGAGCAACAGTGGAGTGAATATAAAGTTGGGACAGAGGTGATATTGCTGAAGTGCAAAGATCAAATTACAGCCTCGAAAAATTGCTAATGAAAGCAACTTAGTTCCAGCTTGCAGTCTGACTTAAATAAAAGAGCTGTAAGGATCAACTTGTGATAAAAGGACAGGCTGCAACTTACACCCAACTAAACCAAGCGGTTTCAACATGCTGCCATTGAAAAGAGACAAGCCACAGGCGGTTAAGATTAGCAGTGAAAACAAAACAATATTTCCCACTAAAAAGCCTCTATTGTGAGACTAAGGTTATCATACACAATATTAAATGTTACGCAAGACCTTACACTGAAGACAGCTGAGGCACAGAGAAAAATATAATCATGTCAGGAAAAAGAAGAGAATATCTTGCAGACTGTATGATAGTGCCCCCACTTTATTACAGTGAGCAGGCAAAATTTTATCAGTGCTGATGAACTTTTGACCTTACTAGTCGATTCATCACATTTTACAAGACGAAACAGTGCGAGTCAGTGCTAGAACGTTTGGTCAGAGCTGGCTCTGTCTACAAGGCACCATCTTTACTGACAATATTTATACACTTCCTTCTCTCTGCGTCCCAGGTGGGCCGGCTATGTCGGCACGGCCGACCAGATTTTCCAACCTGCTTCTCTCCTCTTATCCACTGTGTCTATGCTCACCGCAGTAAGCTGATAAGGTCACTTCCTGTTTAACTTTCCATCAGCTCCTGTTTTATCTCTCCACTTAGGTATATCACTCTGTGTCAGGCTCGCAAAGACAAAAGATGTCCTCAGCCTTGCTGCCTTCACCGAGGGCTGGACTCTATAGCGCTATGTTCAGATTGTCATCGGAGTGGAACCGAACGTTGAAGAGAACCAAACATAGCGGAAAACCAATACAACCTGTTCATTGTTAGTGGGAAACATTGTCTCAACTGAGTGGAAAAGGCTGGGTCTTCCCCCTGAGTCCAAATCCTTCTTATGGCCAACGCTTGCAAACAGGTGAATAAATGCTAATACAGTGCATACAGGAGTCCCCTTACTACTTGGAATGGTGTGCTTTAATGCATTTCACTGAAAATAGGAGAAACTGCTCTAAAGAGAAAATGAATGAGTGTTTTTGTTTGTGCGCTGCCATGTAGGCCACTTACGTCCACTTCACCTTGGTCAATCACATAGAAGTTGTCTCCTTCATCGCCTGGAGGGGAGAGAAGAGAAGAAACAGGAGTTTGTGAAGAGAGAGAGCAGATTAAATTCAGGAAAAACACCTGGCTTTGAACCAAAAGGAAAACGCACTCTTCCTTTTACTTCTACCTCCAGCTTAAGTTCACAGGTGGATTTTTAAACCATTAAACCAAAGTGGGGAACAGCTCTGTGCTTTAAGAGTTTAAAATCCTCTGTCAAACAGCTGGATCACAGCTTTCTCCGAGCCAGAGAAAAATACATTTAGAACTTAGGGTTTGAATATCCCAAAACATACACAATAAGAGATGCCTTTTCTCACACTCTACTCAGCTGACAAATTCCCTCCTTTAAAAAAAAAGGTTCAATTTCTTGCTTTGTGATCATTTTTCTTTGAATCTTTATAAAGTGAAGGCCTCAACAAGCTTCAGAGCAGACCCGGTGTCAACAATGCTGCTGCCTCCTCCAGAACACATATTTCACCAGGCCTGCCAATATAGTGTATTAGTGAAATAAGGACCTTGCCAAAAGAAAGTTGCAGCAACAGCTGTGCTCATTGCTGCTGGTTGTATGGCTTAATGGTGGAAACTGAAACAGAGATGCCTAAGCATGGAGGGATTAAACCACTCACTATTAGGGAAAATGTTAAAGGAGCAGTTTCAATTTAGGAAATTCACTTTCTTGCTAAGACTTAGATGAGAAGATCAATACCACTATACCAGTAAAAATACAGCTGGAGGCAGCAGATGGCTAGGTTAGCCTAACAAAGACAAAACAAACTAATCTGTACTAAGAACACTGTGTAAACTGAGTTTGCCATCTACAGAAGTTCTGTAGCTACTGGAGTATATCTTGACAAGCATTAACTTACTGAAATCTCAACTGGTCACCTGGCAACAGTTCCCAAAATGTAAAACATTTAAGTTCCTTTAAGTTCAGCCTAAGGCTTGCGCCAACAGAAAAGGCATGTCAGACTCTGAAGGGTTGATTCTCTGGGTGGAGGGAATTTAAGAGATCAAAGATGCAACTTGATGCTGCCCAACAAGAGGACATTTCATTAATAACAATACAGAAATCCAGTGGGCACTATTTCCACTTTTGTCTTTCCTCTCACTGGCTATATCAGCTACAACTAACTGATGATGGGTAGCTGTTATTTGTGCAAGGCTTGCAACTCAAAATGCTTTCTGTTCTGTCCACTGGATCCCAGGAGCATGCTGTGCTCTAAAAGTGAACCCTAATCGTTAAAGCAAGCAACTAGATCTGGGAGGCTGATGCCTGGTAAAAGCACCTAGTCAAGAGATAAGATTGAAAAATGACGTGTCTTCCTTTAATTATTCTCTGTTACATAGGACTCAGGGGAAAATATTAAAGAACTACACACATGAGCACTTCTCTGGAGCTTCTGCAAAATGCATCTCCATTCAAAGTGGGTAATGATGCATAAGGATGCATGGGACAAGTAAGCACTTTGGTGGTACCAAGTCAGAGTGTGCATGCCTGTGTATGTGTGTGTCCACCTGAAGAGTTGAATGGCTGAGAGAACCCTGTGTGTAAAGTTCACAGGAGTTCACACGGCTAATTAATACTGAGTGGAGAGTGCTCATTAATCATAAGGCTCTATTTGTCACACAAAACGCTCCTTGTCTGCCTGATGGTGTGTTCTAGTGGAGACCCCGGACACACACACAACCTGCTGCAACCTGGCCCTTTGCTATCTCGCCCTCTCTGTCTCTGCCGCTCTCTCTCTTTCATCTCATCTCTCTCTCTTTCAATTCCCTCTCGCTCTGTCTATCTTTTCTTTCTACTCTTCCTGTCTTTTATCACTTTGGTTCTCAAGCCTTTGTTTTGTGCCCTTCCAATCCCCCTGTGCCTGAGAGCGCAGGCAAATATTTGACTGGAGCATGCACAAACACATAGACACACACACATATGTAGACTGGTGTACTCAGTATGGCCTCATTTCAACACAAGATAATCGTCATATACTCTGCTGGAAAAAAAAAAGGGGGGGGGGGG
>NW_018128153.1:132866-133872 GCF_001952655.1 Monopterus albus
TTGTGAAATGAAATCAGAACACCCAGATGAAGCAGGACTAAGAAGAACAAACTCCATGCAAAAAAACCGCAGGTGGACAACAGCTTCGAACCCAGAACCTTCTTGCTACAAGGTAAAACTTCTAACCACAGCACCACCACACCATTGCCCGATCCAGGCACAATATAAATACCTCCTCTATCCTCCTTTTTGCATGTCCCTTTGTTTATATACCGCTTGAGTCAGAGTTGATATCTCCTAGCTGTGTCTACATAGTGTGTGATGGTGCAGTAGCAGGGGTGCTTTCTTGTAACTGTACAGTAGTCCAAACATTAGCAATGCTGTATACCACACTCATGGGCTGTCTGGGACTGTGGGCCCTGCAAGTTAGTGAGACGTACTGTCACCAAATCAGGATGGATATATTCCTGGATGCTGTCAAAGAGAAAGTGGGAGTGTGAGATCCAGTGCGTGTCCAAGCATCCAGAGTTTTCCTTCATTTGAAGTCCCCATGGCTGCTCATTTTGCTCATTTCCAGCCATTTAATGTTTAATCTTGGGTACCTCTACATTAACTCCAAACAGTCTGTAATTCTTTCAGAATAACAAAACCAGAGAGCCTCTTCCTAAAAACGAGAGGATAGCTTGTGAACGCACACAAGTCCCGTTGCCGGTGTTGTGTCGCAAGTGGACAGACCCCACAACAAACCGCAACATCATTAATTATTCTGAATTTCTCCTCCGCAGATACGTAAACAACAGTATATGTACTGATGAAAAGAAATGTCAAATCAAATCAAATTTTATTTGTATAGCGCCAAATCACAACAAAAGTCATCTCAGGACACTTTACAAAGTAAGGTCTAGACCTTACTGTTATCAATATTATTACATTGGGAAAACCCAACAAATCCCCCTTGAGCAAGCACTTGGTGACAGTGGGGATGAAAAACTCCCTTTAACGGAAGAAACCTCCGACAGAGCATTTCAACCTCCTCTTGGTGGGCGGCCTTCTGCCTCGACCGGTT
>NW_018128153.1:138983-142380 GCF_001952655.1 Monopterus albus
GAACACACCCTCTGGTCCCCCTTCTTAAAAAGAGGGACCACCACCCCGGTCTGCCAGTCCAGAGGCACTGTCCCCGACCGCCATGTGGACAATGGAGGTGGAGAATATGGTCCACTCGGACTCAATGTCTCCAACCTCCCCTGGGATCTGGTCAAAGCTCTGCCGGAGGCAGGAGTTGAAGATCTCTCTGACGGGATTCTGCTAAACATTCCCAACAGACCCTCACAATACGTTTGGGTCTGCCGAGTCTGTCTAGCTTCGTCCCCCGCCATCGGATCCAGCTCACCACCAGGTGGTAATCAGTTGACATGTTGTTCTACTGGGAGACTTCAACGCCCACGTGGGCAGTGACAGTGACACCAATTCTCTCTAACCTTACAAAAACAGTGCACTAACAGACATGTAACATGTTTTTTTAAACTTACAGTTAACTTCCACTGAGTAGTTGAAACATTACTCACTTTAGCTCCAAGGTTAGTAAATCCAACCAGTGGTCGCTGCGTGTTCCCCACATGACCACATACAGTCCCAAAGTAGTGAAATTAATTCCAACAGGTAGCGTAGCGCTGAGAGTAACATCATTGGTAATCTGCTCATTAACCACCAACACATCACATGAGGCAGACACATTGGCCTCAAGCAGTCAAAACAAACAAGTACTGTGCTCTGGGGGGATCCAGCATTGATGAGCTGATCAGTCACCGCAGCGGGGGCTTCACTGGCCGGATGCTTGTAGGTCAGACCCAGTCAGGTAAAACTGTGAGTCCCTATACAGGAACATTCCCGGACATGCAGCGACCTCAGGCCCTGTATTTTTCTCCACATCTGGTCACACTGCAGCAGCAGGAGGTAAAATATATCCACAAAACCAGACGCAGTCAAAAAATTCCGAGTGAGAGTTTGAGTCGTGTCTTTTGCGTGGAAATACATACACCTCATTTTTTGAGCTTTAGGTCATGTCTAAGATGAAAATTCATTGTTGTAACATTGTAGATAAGTCAAAAACAAGGAAAAGCATGCCATGGGCCCTTTAATGTCTATGTGAGTTTGTGTTTGGAAGGCAAGCTCCACCAGTGCAGTTTAGGTGATTTTGTGCAGGTGTGTGAATAGCATTATCTGAAAGTTGGGCACTTGTCTGTGCAAATGTATGCGTTTCCAGTGTTTTAAATATGTGTTTAAACGTGTGTCTGTGTATGATAAGAGTTTGAGTGGTGGGGCACTGGAAAAACAGTCTGGCCCTGCTGTGCTCTTCAAAATCCTGGAATGTGAGTGAAGGCTTTAATGACTGTAGTTAGACAGAGGAGAGGGACCTGACATGTGGTGCAGACTAAAAGAGGGAGAGGAAACGAGACGGAAACATGAGCGTAACAGGATAAAGTGAATGTGAGTCTTGATAGCAGTGCAAAGATGTGTTCTTTGAGATAAAGCTATTACAGTTAATTAGTGAGAACAGCATCTTAATTGTTTCCTTTCCACCAAAATGGGTGTGTGAATAAACTGTATGCCAAGACAAAGTAGCTCACAAGCATTGTCATTAATATCTTAAATATCTACAGTATTTGAATGTATGTTTAACCCTGGTAGGGCATTCAGTTTATCTGCCACATTCCACTTTATTTAGTCTACTGTGTACAATCACAGAGTTCAGAGAACTGCACATACATTCAAATGATAAAAATAACCTTTACACATACCTTGCTGGATAACCGTTTCCCCTGCAATGTGGGTGACTGGGAACATGGCATCAAATATGTCACTGGGCAGACAAAAGACAAAAAGGGGAGAGGAAGAAAGGATGAACAGTTATTACCAACATACCTGCTATTACTTTGCATTACACCCCACTGTTCTTCTGAAACGTTTACTTACTTGGACTCACAAAAATATACACACACAAGAGTTTGCTCTACAAAATAGTGGCATGATGGAAAAGACAGAGCAGCTGTGTGCACTCTACCAGACTGGGGATGACCCCACATCCAACCAAACACCCACCTATGCCCAGTTAAAACCATGATAAACAACAAAGGTATGCCAATAAAAACACACACACTTCCTTTAGTCTTTAGAGTGAACTTTGTGACTTTTAATAAATGTATCAAACATAGAATATCGTAGCTATAGCGACTTACTCTGCATCTTTGCATTGCACTAGTATGGTACGCAGGATTAAACAAAACTCTGTGTTGTTACAGCACATGATCAAAGCCTGTATTGCTGAGTGCATCTTTTAAAAGAAGCACTGAGAAAACAAACAAAATGACGGCTGTGCCTAAGCACTTAACTTCTGTTTCAGCCCGGCAGGGAAAGCGCCTGTTAGACTGTTCCTAATCGGGCTGTTTAAATGCATGAAGCCTCAGCAGATTAAAGTTCCACTGCCGGGATGTGTTTGGACAAGAGAAAACTCAGTATCCTTCCTCTCCTCCTCTATGCCTGTCTCACACCTTCAGGGGGTATTTATCTATCTAATCAGTTACATACCACCCGTCTTATAGATAAATATTGAAAAAAAAAAAAACAATAAAAGAGGGTCAGGCATATCAAAGACATACAAGACCTGCTGAGTGAATGAGGGCCAAGTTTGAGCCTGTTCTTCGTTATGCGTTTGTGTGACTTAATGTGTGTATTTGAGCCAGTCTGTCTGCGTCTGAGTATATACTGCCTCTGAAAACACACAAGTTTGTACAAAAAAAAAAAAATGTGTGGGTGTTGAATATGTCTTTGCTCATGACAGTACATTAGACTATGCAGCACTTAGAAGCGAAAAGGCTTACACAGCCAAACACTACTTGCTGCACACCACAGACATAAAAGTGTTGTTCTTCATGAACCTCCTCGGTAAAAAAAAAAAGTGCAGGTCAACAGATGGGAAGAGATCTGAGGATGTAGCTGAGTGGTTTCGAAATGAATGGACCCTGCTGGGATTTGTTTATATGACATCGAATAAAAAGCAGACTTAAGAAGGTGGACAGGAGCCAACTTCACCCACAGGTAGGCCCTGTGCAATGCACCTGGCCACTGACTCACAAATATTCCAAAACACACATACCAAAAACATAATCTTTGAAGTGCACAAGCTAAAAAATGCACAAACACACAAACCTCTAGTATGTGGTACTATACATATAAATGGTACAATCAAGTGGTCAAAACACAGACACACACACAACATATTTAAGCATTTGCATCAGGATGAAAACACACATTCTGGCACACTCATATGACACACAGACTCAGTCTTTGATGTTCATTAGTCAGTGCAACATCTGCACGAGTGCCCTTAACTCTCCTCACATCTGAGACCACCTGCACTTGGCACGGAGTCTGTTTTATCAGGGAGCTTTGGAGCAGTGGGTTCCAGGTCATGCATAATTAATTATGTGTGGTTTATGAAAAA
>NW_018128153.1:142421-142702 GCF_001952655.1 Monopterus albus
AAGCCAGTTGAACAGCAAGCTACAGTATGTAACTTAAGGTAGAGCTAGCATGAAACTCCAAATCAATCCACTCTGCTCCTGGTCCATGTAAGGCAGACTGTACTTTGACTTGTGCCTTTTGATAGCGGTGATGATGATGATGGCATTAATAATGATGACCCATCAAGTCATAGCAAGAGGATCAAAGGCAAGCAAACCTGTGTTTAGGTAACCACCTATCTCTTTCCATGCCTTGCTCTCACTGAATGCATCGGTGAGCACAACAAAGACACTTACGCAGG
>NW_018128153.1:142735-156290 GCF_001952655.1 Monopterus albus
TCCCTTCCTTCATCTCCAACTTCCTCCCTGTCTGTTCTTGATCACTTTTTCTCTTCCTCTCCCCTCTCAATTACCCCTTTCTTCCCTCTAATTCTCTCCCTGCCCCACCTATAGCTCCCATCTCTCGAGTTATCGCCCCCTCCCTGCCGCTGTCTGATGAAGTGATTAATGTTATCCTTTACGCTATACCTTTAGCCTTTCTGACCTTATGAAAAGGCAGAGACCCCCTCCCTTACAATGAATGTGCTGTCCTGACAGAGCCAGACAGAAAGAGAGAGAGGTAGATACACCCGGCAGACTTTGTGGGGGCTAGGAAGTTCACCTCCACCCCACGGAGGGAGACGTAGCTTCTGTCACAGTTGAGTTATGTGGAGATATTTCTCTGTGACATGTGCATTTGCCTTCACACACACACACACACACACACACACACACACACACACACACACACACACACAACTATCCATGTTGTTAATCACTTCATTGTCTCTTCACTGACATCATTCTGAGCTTATCTGAAAGCCCTGTTCAGGTGACATCACATCAACATTACAAAGCCAGTATATGTTTGTTTGTGAGCGGGAAGCAGCAGCTAGTGATGTTACTTCTGTAACAATCTGACTGGTTGGTGGAGGTGAAGCAGTGGTTTGAGAGAAGATGCCAAAAGATGCAGTAATAGGTAGAATTAAGATCAGAATGGATACAAATAGAAAGGGGAGACACCTTTATGTAATGCCCTGCGCTATGACAATCAGATTAACTATAAACCATCCAAAAATGTACCTGCCAACTCAGGTTACAAGTGAGTGTGTTATTACAGTATGTGGGAAGCACAAGAAAGAGTTTTCCTTCACTCTCTCTTGTATACATGCACACAACAGCACAGCAGCAGCCAATTATTGTTCTCAAACACTCATAAAAACAAGCATAGCTTGGAGGTTTTTGGTCATTAATAAAATAAAACCCGGCCTGCTTGCTGTAGCCAGATTGCTTGTTGTTCTTCCTGGTTGGTGTGGATGACACTCACCTCATCTGTCCTTCTTTTTTAGCTCTCATACTACACAGATCTTTATTTGTTCAGACACCTTATCTTTTACATTACTACCATTATGTCATTAACACCAATGGTCTGCGGCCATGTCTTTGTGTTTCTTAATGGGTCCCACAATGTTGAATTACACACCCCTTCATGGGGAACACTTCCACAATGCTCAGTCTGTCTGGGGTGGAAGAGGTTTTGCAATAACCAAAATAATCAACAACTGCACCACATATGGGAACTTCCCAGCTCTGCAAGCTGCGCATCGGCTTGGCAGCGATGTGCCACTGGTTTGGCTGGAACAGTGTTCGTGCTGTAAGTGCTAGAAGGATTCATTTTCACTACCACAGTTGATAATAAGTCAGACTGCTGATTCTGGCAAATCAGAACAATAGTCTTTATTTTGCAAGTTGACACAATTCCATTATGTAATCCATGGCCTGGCCTGAGGATGTTTACATTTTGCAGACTAAGAAGGGCAACAGGCAACAAGGTGATGTTGTGATCATCCTTCATCTGGAAAGCCTAAGTTCAGCAAAATCCAGCACACAAATAGCTTCCCGACTGATATCCCTGTACATGCACTACAGCAAGAAATTCCTACAAGGACCAACTGAACACCATAAGAGGCTAAAATAAACTGTCAAAAGGCCAGAGAAACCTAAGAACTGAGGGTCATATACAAATATACCCCAATAAAATGTTAAAAGGCTTCATTGCCGCACTTGTTTACATGATTACTTTTTGCAAGCCTTGTAGCCAGCCACCACAGTATGCCTGTGTAACTATGAGTATGCCATGAACTGCCAATGCGGCTCATATTATGTTTTTAGGCTGGGGTTCTCCCCACACCTGAGAGACCTGTGAATGTTAAACAAGAATTACAATTAAAAGCTCTTGGAGGATTGCAGAAATGCACTGTGCACATTGTCAACAGTTATAACTAAAGTGGCAGGCTACTATGAATAATATGGAGTACATCACGGCTTTTTATTTGGCTGCCAAGTAACAAGTTTCCAGTAGTAACGTGCAAGTCACAAGAAAACTCCGGAAAATGGGCATGCAAACAAAAATTGGTAATTATTGATGATGGTCGTTAACAGAAATGCTTACTACCTTGTTGTGTGGCTCATTATAGGTATATCACAGTAAGATGGAAAACAGTTTTTTGAGTGTAAAGTTGAGCACAACCTGCCAAGGTTACATGCAAAAACCCACTCAGCTCTGTTCGTGTAGACACAATGAAATATGCTTCTGAAAACCAATTACATAAAGTGCTACGTATATACACTCGCATGGAGACAGATGCACAGACTACTGTACAATAAACTGTAGTATAAAAGATTTTTAAAAAGCAGGAAATAAATGAGTTATAAAGCACTGAAGCATTCGGGGAGGATATTTATGACATGAAAGCTCTTGGCACACGCGCTCTCTCTGTCTCTGGAGACTCGACAAAAATCGGAAGGACCAGCTGCTGCCAGCTGCTGCCCATTTCTTCACAGTGGCCTCCAAACTCAGAGAGAAACTACCAGAAGGCACACTACCAAGATTCCCTCAAACCACCAAATCATAACTGTAGTCCACTTCTAAAACTACAGTGGGAATGTTGAACAACAGAATAGGAAGGACAGCAAATAAAGAGATCCTTTGTAGTGATTTCATTATTCAAGGTTTGGAATTTTATGGTTTAATGATACAGCTAGCTATGTTTCTGGTTTATACTGTATATCACATCCTACAGAGATCACACATCAGACAGTACATCCAGATACCGCATAATTTCTGTTAACGTAGATTCACATTTTATTGTGTCTGAATGGCAAGATAATAATGATTTGTTTCTGGTAAACTACTGACAAACAAACTTTACTAATATAGTTTTGCACACCATAAATCTTGTTGATGTGTATAAGAATGAAACTTCTTAAGAAAGAGGGAAGAAGGGTCGGCTGAACCTACTCTAAATAGGAGAATTTCTGGTTGTAGCCTGTGGCTGTATCATAGTTTACATCTGCTTAGACTTTACTCAGTTTTTGGCTGTCAACATTTGTGCTAACAGTGTAAAAAAAACAAGGTCCTACTGTTTGTCTGGGTTTGTATGTGAACTAAACCAGGTGTACAAACGAGCATTCAGCACCGAGGTGGTCCTGGAGGTTTACAGGTGAACATAAAAAGTTCATGACTGGTTACGATGACCACTTAGGGATGGTAAACAATGTGGGAGATGAGGCCAAGGCCAAGCAAGTAGAAAGAGAACCTTCACTTTTAGAAAACTCAACTGTTTTTTTTTCCCCAATCTGCCCTTGTAGTTGGTCCTCAGGGCCCCTGCTCTCATAAACATCATGAGTTCCAAAGCTCACAGGATTCCTTTATTCTGCAATGGTCCATTGCACAGTGAAGACTTCTAGGACATTTAACAGTATTTAAGAGCACAAAGAGGTCCAGTTAGAGTAAGCTGTGTGATTAAATGTTGGAAGTTATATTTAAAATCAACAGAAGAGAGGAAGCACATTGTGATAAACCCACACGCTTCGCCTTGATGGGTTTATAAGGAGCATAGATGTGGATGCATTCTGTTGCTTCAAAGTGTCGACGTGTGTGTAATGTTGTACCAAAGCACCTCAGGGCTGCTGTGTTTCTGCTGGTGACCTGTGTAACCTGTATGCTGCTGCTAAAACCTGCTGAAGGAAACGGTGTCATTTATATGTACTGAAATGACCAGACCACCATGAATAACATGAAAAAGTGTGGCATACACCTGGTTCAATCTGTATTATTAAGCAATAATACTTCTAATCATATCTAACATCACACTAATTTTTGCAAGTTCACTTTTTTCTAAGAAATTTCTGGAGACCTTATTCAGCCTGGTCAGACACATATCAGACAACTTAGCAAACTATGGGGAGTGTAGTTGATGTGATGTGACTTGCAGCCTACCAGGCCTTCTTAATCTTACAACTCCGTGGCCTGCTTATTGGCTCAAATGTTTTTCAACTAGAAGTTTGACATTGCTTAAACAGCAGCCACCTTTTACCTGCATGAATATCATAATCAAATGTCTGATAGCTGAGCAAGTGGTACACGGACCCAATTAAATGTGTGAGATTGACACAGATGAGAGATGTGAAATGACTGAATTAATAGATTAATCCAGGAGCCCAGTGTTACCGCTGTGACCGATCTATGAAAAACAGTAGCCACACTAAGGCTGTATCTAAAGGAGTCAGGGAAATAAACTTTACAGCTGTGCTTGTAACAAAAACAAACTCCGGCAATGAGTCAAACAACCAAACAAACACTTTGCAAGGAGGGACAAAAAAGGCTAACTGACACAGCAGCTTTCCTTAAACCTTGGAGCCTAACTGAAGCAATAATATCAGGATGAACTACCACTGGTACCTTGGAACCTGTTAGCCTGTCAATGCCAACCTCATGAAAGGGCAATCCTCGCCATGCCTACAGTGGTGCCAACTCAGTCCTCACATGGTTGTGTTGCTGGAATGGCAATAGGACGTTCTGGGAGTGAGGAAAAGCAGAAGCTGAGAGAGACAGTACAACACACAGAGACAGATAAATCTTTACTGAGAATAGTGTTATGCTGTTAAGAAGCAGTCAGCTCATGCAGTGAATACCAGGTAGCTTCCTCTTCCCACACCGAGCTTAAAGAACACTCTGTTCACACTCACTTCTACATAAACAAATGCTCCCATCCATGTGCAAGCACATAAGCAAGCTTTAAAAAAAAGAAGCTATTTTACAACCATTCAACAGTTTTAATAGCAGCAGTGTTAATGATGTGAAGGTCACATATGACACACACACACAAGTACACACATTCAGGATGGCCCCAGGGGGATGAGAGGCAGAGCTGAATGGGAGTGAGAGAAGGGAGCAGCCTGAGGAGGAGAAGAGGGAGAGAGTGGTTGATAGGAGGATGTGAAGAGAAATGGGGATCTGTTACAAGGGCGGGAGAACAAACATCAAGCTATGACAGCATCTCGACTGTAAATACAGGCCTCATAAGAATCGTTTGATGTTCAGAATCATGGGATTATTTATATGTTACTGGAGAGGATAGCCGAATTATTTTGCAGGGGAAGTACCACTAACACATTATACTTGGCTGTGTTTGTAAGAGTGCTTTGGGTCCATTTCTGCTGTATTTACTCCTCCTTTCCTATATTTTGTCTAAAGAAAATATTAAAGATTTGAGCTGGATGATGGAAAGAGATAAAAATAAAGCCTGCCTCACATAAAGCTTAATCTCAGACTACATTTATGGCCTTCTGGTAACACAGATAGAGGATCACTGCTCCTTTCCTTTCAGCCTGCTGAGGGTACTAAGTGTGACACAGCTGTTTTACAGCCCTACCTGATGATCCAACACACACCACCTGCTGATGCAGCCGTGACACCAGCCTAAACATATCACAAACATGTCCAATCCCACTGCCTCTTCCCTTCTTTAATCTCCCTTTGTCCTTTTCCCTTCTTACCTTTGATTGATATATTGATACTCCACTGTGCTGTGTATTAAATTTACCAAAACCTTTTCTCTCTGCTTCCTTTACTTTATTTTTTTGTGTTGTTCATCTAGAGCACATTTTCAGCACTCATGCATTTTCACACATTCCAAATGCCCTGTCTCCATTATTTGTTGCCTCAGGTCAGGAAAAAGCGAGCTCTTCCTCCACTCAGAGGGAAAAAGGGTCAGCCTGAATGAGGCGCTGACAGGACTAAGCCTCTACCTCTCTGATGTGTCTACAGGGGACATGTCACTGGAATGAAGGACAGAGACAGACAGAGAGAGAGACGTTTTTTCTCACCCAGCTTCCAGAAATTTTAAAGGAGTAATTCCACTGAAGGCACTGACACATACTGTATATAGATTAAATAACCTTACAGGTGCCAAGAGTTGTGCCTCTCCCTCCCCCATTTTCCCTCTCTCTCACACACACAGATACACACATACACATATCCTGACATGTTGCTCAACATCACAAGACATACCGCTGTCCCACGGGCATGTCTTTTCCTCTCCTCTTTCCTCCACCTTCCATTCACGCCCTCATTCCCACCTCACCAGGGACAAGCACTAGAATACGATAAGCATTTGAGAAGCATATCAGGGCACAAATTGTCCTTTGTTGAGGTTAAACCTGAGAGGTGTTTATACAACACAAAACATTATACGTGCACACACAATCACAAACATACACAGTAAATGCTGAAACTGAGACAGAGAAAAGGCTTGAGGAAGAGGGACAAAAGGATGATTAGATGGAGAAGTGAAGGAGGAGATATCCAAGACTCCTAAAGGGTAAAAATGTACACTGTACTCATGCATGAGTATGTAAACCTCATCAACCAACACTGTAGGTAGTGAGGTAATATGTGCACTGGTGCATACAGACAGAGAGTGACCTCATCTGTTTGATCTAAGGCTTTCCCTGCTATAAACAGACAGCTTCATCGGACACAGTCTGCCGACCTGGACAGCATTGACCAACCGACCAACCAAGCAACCAAACAGGACCTTGTGTATAATGTGCTACACCATGGAACGTGCTAATGTTGGCATCTTGTTAACTTGCATGATCCTGGATACAAAGACAGTCATGATTTACCAGTACGAGTCTCAGTCACACTTTTTAGGGAAGCTAGTGATTATATGTATTCTGTAGGAGCGTCTTGGATATGATGTGCTCCTGTTTTACTCAAACTACTCGATCACCTCAAAGTTGGCTGAATTTTTCAAGATGCAAACAATCCACATAAATGTGAACCGGGACATTACACATAGCAAGTTTTGAGAGGTGTCTCCTAACCGGATTAAACTGAGGATTTTAAGAAGCGGGAATTAGACTGCTCTTGCATGCCATTACACTATCCAAGTACAAAAGACAAAACAATCAAAAAAGGTCTTGGCACTTGGGTTACAAACATACTGAATTCATAAAAAAAATGCAGACAGTGCCAAAATACTTTTTTAAACTTATGGGTTCTCATTACACAAAAATAATATGCGAGAAAGATCTTGAAATCAATAAAAGCTGGGGAGAAGATTTGTCAGCATATTACTTCCAATTAAAACCACTAATCATCACTGGAATGCTGCCCTATTCCAGGAAAAACCCTCCTGTTATGAATTTGTGTGTGGTTTTTATTGTTTTTCTAAAGGGGTTTTCATCACAGTTTTTCTAAAGGGGTTTTCATCACAGTTTTTCATCTCTGTACACTTTTGATTTGTCTTTTGTTCTGCCTTTGGAGTGGTGTAACACAATCTTGCAGGCTGCTGATGAAGTAAATATGGAGTATGTGGTGAGGAGCAATAGATTTCCCAGTTAATACAAAACAACAATGAATCAAATCATGTAATGTTTTCAAAGCAATATGTCCCAAAATAAGTTTTAATACAACTAATTGTGCAGCCACGACACCCCTCTTATAGTAAAGTTACTATATGCACTATCAATAACAAGTCTAGCAGACTGAAAAACAAAATTGCTACAGTACTAAAAAGCTCTTATGCTGGCCTAACATCTACAACATAATCTCCATGAGACATTACATACTGAAGTGAACAATGAGATGGGCTAAGGATCACTAATCTAAATAAAACTCAACTAGAGTGACACAAATAAACCAACAAGAAGGTCATAGGAGAATAACATGCTACAACAGGACTGTTGTCTGTGCCTGTGCACTGGAACCTATCACAATAGCATAGACAAAGTAGACGGGATGTATACAAAAGGAGGCCACAGGCCAACCCAGGCTATTCTGTAGGGCACTGGGCTGCACCATCCCTGGATAATGTATGGTGGTCGGGGTGTATGCTGCACTTTGGGCTTGGCTGAGCTATAAAGACACTGAAGGAATATAATGTCACTTCACACATACACAGGTGTCCCACCTTATCAGTGTTAACAGTGATTTTAAGACACTTTCTCTCTTTTACTTCTCTTGCTCTAAGTGACTTTCTCTCAAGAATTTTTTGGGGAAAGACAGAGGTGCGATTGAAGTAATTCAGGACTGGAGACATTCTGCTGTTCAGATCCAAAACGGAGGCCGGTTTATCTCCCTTTTCCTGTTTACTGCAAGACAAACAAGCACATGCACTGTACATGCATACATGTACAGAAACATATATGCACATAATTTTTATTAGCACTCCTGCTAATCAGTTTGCACATATACTGTGTATGTGAACAGGAACACACATCTACATATATGCACAAAAACAGACACATGCCCACACATACAAAACACAAAGACACACATTTTCAAACTGATGGTATAAGCAGCTGAATAGGCAGGGATGAATCATAGCTAGCTGGAAAACTGTCCTGCAGACTCTGGGGTATAGTTTGGAGGGAATACAGAGTTCTAAAAGGACTCCTGACACCAACACTACTACAATGACTCACTGATTTCTAAAAAATTACATAAGGACATAGAAGGAGTGGAGGATAGAAAAAAATGACAGGGGGTGGAAGCAGCAACAGGGGACAGGTTGAAAGACAGCAGAGAGTATGAGAGAGGACAAAGGTTTACAGCTATCTGAGCAGATGTATGTGAATATATGTGCGCTTGTTGATGCCCATGTATGAGTGTGTTTATCTACATTGCCTTGCAAACACACCTCTTGGCTAATATGAACTTCCTATAAATGGTGTTTGTGTACGTGCCCTGTGGTTTTTGTCTGGCGGTAAAGGTAAAGTCATCTGAGGTGAGGAGAAGATGTGACGATGCTGGTGGGGGTGAGATTGTTGGTCTGTTAGTTCTCTGTTTGCTAGATGGTGGTGGGGATGGTTGAGGTTCAGTCAGCCTGCAGCTCTCCTGTGGAGAGTGACCTCATATCCTTTGTGGCAGCAGCACAAAGCCAAGCAGGGGACAGAGAGAGAAGACTACACATGAACGTGGGGGAGGGACTGGACGTGTTATCTGTGTGTGTGTGCGTGTGTGTGTGGCAAAAACACCCCCTAGGGGTTGCTCTATGGTAACAGCACACTTTCAGTGTCAATGTGTCCATGTGGATGTGTGTGCCTGCATTTTGTCCTATTTTACCAAAGGTTTTAATGCCTGTGTTGTTAATTTTAGAAACAGTGGGTCTGAGTTTCAAATATGATCCCATTTCCCAAAGTACAGAGCTCAAGTCTCACATCTATTTTCATGAAGCCTGATACAAAAATGATCAAGCTATCATATATGAAGATGATCTGATTTGATACGGCTGCACTGCACACTATCACCATCTCACATTACATCCTCTTTCTTGTCTCGTTTCTTCTCAAAGGCCTTAAACAAACTTCCGCTGGAGCACAAGGTGACACAGATCTCTCTCTGCAATTTTAGTGTCTTTCCTTTCCCCTTTGTTTGTTTAAGTTTTCTGGCGCTCACTGATTTATCTGTTGTTGTTGCACCTCCTCACCCACAAGACAAAGAGTGCCGGTACAATAAAGATGTTCCCTGTCCATCAGCAGCATGTAGTGGGGAAGGTGCAGAGGTCAGAGTTTAGGGGTCAAAGGTCAACTAATCAGTCACTTCATCCACTCATTACTCTGCTTGTTAATTAGAGGATTAAAGTAGGCAGGATGAAGTAAATATCACCTCTTTACAATCCCTTCCCCTTTTGAATCCTTGGAATATTTTATCTGCAAAAATCTTTATATTCCTTGTGCTTTTTGTGGAATGGTATGAAATTGGTTTATGCAAGGTTCTGGTTCCCTGCATATCAAAGATGAAGTACTGTATTTGCTTGCTGTCCTGATGTGAAAAGATTTAACAACTCCTGTAACCAGCTGGCAATGCTATTTTAGAATATTGCCAAGACAGTTCAAAGAACGAGATAAACAGGGTTTCCCCATGCCTGCCGGATTATTTATGTGGTTATACAGAGAGCAGGCCTTCTTGTGTCTGTACTGTCCCCAGGAGAGTGTTCTGTGGTCCAAGAGCATCAGACTAATGCAGGCGGAGGAAGACAACCTGATGAGCATATACATACATACATAGGTCTCTTTGTGTGCGTTTTGTTTGTCAAGGGACAAATAAATGTACCCTTCGACAGATTTCCCAAAGGCCTCTTCTCCTTTAATTAATTGTTAGCTGAATGTGTCTATGCCTTCCTGCCATCATTATACTCGTTCATAAAGAAGTGGTAGATCAGCAAGGTCGTTTGCCCAGGTGTGCAAGAAAAAAAAATCACACAAAAGCCTTAACAACAAACACTACTACTATCAGAAATCTCATTCCATATCACTTTAGTAGGAAGTTAGATAAGATACACTATTACAGTAGAAACTAAAAGAATATGTATTTAAACAGGTGATAGCGCTTCTATTGACCATATTAAAAGACTGGTTCTTAAATAGCATTTAATAGTGGGAAGTGGTGGGTAGATAGGCTGGCAAATCTCATCTCAATGCACACCTGGACAAACAGGCTATATGTGCATGCACAAGTGCATAATCATATACACACACAAACCTCTATATGTGACAGTTTGGCTGAGCTCAGATATCCAAACTGGTGCAAAACAGTACGACCTGACTCCTTCTGTTATCAGTCCTGATATTCTCTTTTCAAAAAACCTTTAATCTGAAAACTATCACCTAAGTGCTGTAAGTTAGCTGAAAGCAAAACAGAATAATCTGCCATCCAGATGGTAAGATGAGATAATAGTTTCAGCTGAGATGATAACAACTACTGTGTGCTTCCAGTATTGAGACAGGTGGTTGCAGGCTGATTTGGGAGTTAGCAAAGCAGGCTCAGCCCAAAGTGAAATCAAACACCTGTTCCCAGCTTATCTTGTGTGCGTGTGTGTCTGTTTGTTTGGGCATATCATAATGAGGTCATTATGACAGCTAACAGGGAGTCCACCCAGTGGCCCGCTGGGAACCATGGCAGAGACCAGCCAAGGTCAGAGAGATAAACTCACAGAGATACTGTCCCCTGATGGTACAGTACATTACCGCATAGTTTTTATTCCTTACAAAACAATATACATATTGAATACAATCAATACAAAAACTGTGATTTGATCTCATTATTCCTGGAACCTCATCAGCTTGCCAAGTTTTTTTTTAAAGCTTCATTTTAATAACAAAAACAGTCACCGTGCGTTACGGTTTCACTTCCAGGCAGCTGAGGAAAGATGTGCTACAAAACACACACAGATGTGCGGCTGGTGGAGCTCAGAAACTTTAAGGCCATAATGTCTGACATATGGAATGATGTGTTAATCTAAGACTTCACAGTCCCAGCTAAAGCACAGGGAACACAGACTGACGTGCATTCATGAGAATGTGCAGTGTGTGTATGTGTGTGTGCTATTCATGATAATGTAATCACTGTCATTCTTTGTAGTGATGGTGGTATTTCTGTGTCTGGATATGCATGTGTGTGTATATAGAGTATAGAGCTTCACCTTTGCTCCAGCACAGTATAGGGTGTTTTGTTCTGTTGTTCTCTTTCCTAAGCCTCTCCACAACTTTGGCCTTTCAATCTTTATCAGAACCTACTATCCATATTGTTTATAGGATGGATTCCAAATTGTGCTATTTAAGACTTGCAGGGTGTAGGCAACAGAAAGAGGCACAATGCCACATCTCTCCTGCTGCTTTATTGGTCTAGTTTGCCTCCTTCCCTCTCTCACCTTTCCATATGCTCAGGTAATGCAAAACAAAAAAGGTATTCTAAACAATCAGCTTCCTTGGAAAACAAGTGCCTTTACTCTTGCTCTACATGCCTCTCTGTTTTTATTCTTTCTCCGAAACTAACTCGGACATCTTTACACTGCTGACCATGGAAGCTGAGGAAACAAACTTTTACAAAACAGACTATGATTAGAGTGCAGATCACTGGCTGGCTCTGTTTTACCGTATTCTCAAGTGTCTGTTATTAAGCTCAGTTACAGAGCAAGAAAGGCAGATAATTAACTTAAGAAGAGGAGATTATGAATGAGAGACAGGGTGAGAGAGGAAACGACAACAGGAAAAAGAGTGAGTAACAAGGAAAAAAGTGACATGAGGAAAAATAGCATTGGAGAGAGAAGGGGAAACAAAGAGGGCTTCATTGTTTTGCTCATTACTGAAGGAGATGATAGCATAACATAGCACTAATAGGGGAACAAATTATGTGGTGCTCATCTTACATAACTGCTGAGTGACTAATCACACAAGATGTTTCCACACACACACACACAGCAATCAGCCCTCTGCTTTTTCAGTTTCTGTCTCAACCCTACAGCACAACCCCCATAAAAAATAGCCACTTTGTAAACGTTTCAAGCCAATTATTGAACATATCATAAAACATACAGTCTGATGCCAGCCAGCAGCCAAGAAAAATGAATCAGCCTTTGCATGCAACCATCTGTCAGCTCCAATAATTCATGCATTGATCCCTTACTCCCCAATGTAAAGCACTGGCCCATCCATAACTGGTGCAGTGGTCAACTGTCACTATCGTCTCAGCTGGTAGGCCATAGTCCAAATGAACAGCTGCTTGCAGAACAAGAAAACAGCGCGAAAGAGAGAAAGCATGAGAGGCGGAGTGAGAGGAGCATGCAGCCAGACTCCATCTGCTAATGTGCGTCAGTCCTTGACAGTTCTGGCACATCTAAAGAAGCCAAGCCATACAGTGATTTCATCAATCCCAATGATAGATGGCATCAACAAGCAAACATTATTACCCTGAAGGTGAATTTGGCTTCATTTTTCAATATTTGAGGATGAGCAGCAATCACACATGCACCTTCTTAGGCAATGTTTTGTTCCAAACCTTAGCAATGAGTGCATGTAGTGTATTCTATAGCAACTACTGTAAGCCATGTGCAATGCTCCGTTGGTTGCTGTGTGCAATTTTTCATTAATGCTGAAGGACCACATTTGACAAACATCAATATATTTCTAAAGTAGGTCCTCCAGGCACGACAACCGCAGTATAACCACAATGCAACCAAACCACCTGCCAGCCAACCAGTCAGTCGTCCAGCATCATTAGCTGAAAGTGAAAAATGAGAACGAACAGAAGTGAGAGAGGGAGACTGAGAGAGCAAGAGAGTCAGAGAATAACGAGTCAGAGGAAGAAAAGTCAGAGCCAATTGCCATGTCCTGCAAATCAGAACATTTTCACTAGCCCAGAGCCTTCAGTGCTGCCCAGCTGCATGTTCACCCACAGAACCCACAACAACAAATTCCTGATGCTAGCTGTGTGTAGCAGGGCAGGAAACATGACAGCCACTCGAATAAATTCTACATCATGCATGGTTTCATGGGATGATGATGCCATCATTACATAGCTTGGCATTCCAAGAGGCAGTGAGTACATAAAAACCTTATGGTTTATGGTCTGCTGCCCCGAATCTGCCACATCAGCCACCCAGGTTTTTCTGACTGTCCAGGTCCATCACGTTGCATTCTGCTCTGTGCTGCTTCAGAGGTACTGACGTGCAATCAGAGGCCTTCGTGCCTGTGCCAAGGGGGTACGGTAAATTGCTAGCTGACG
>NW_018128153.1:157694-167925 GCF_001952655.1 Monopterus albus
TTGTGTGTGTGTGTGTGTGTGTGTGTGTGTGTGTGTGTGTGTGTGTGTGTGTGTGTGTGTGTGTGTTTCTGTGTTCACAAAAAAGGACTGGCAAGGTCTGTAGCCACAACAAAGCCACAGAAGTCAGTATTTATAAAGAAGCATCCTAGGAGGGAACTTTACCTAGTTTTTCTGACAATACCACAAAAAAAGAGAAAGCAAAATGGAGAGGACTAAACTACACCCAACTTAGTGCAGAATGAAGGAGCGGAGTGTGTGTATGTGTGTGTATGCATGTGTTTTGTCTCCGGAGGAGGGGGTAGGCTGTAATTACGTTAAAGCAACAGATGTCTCCACATGAAGACGACCATACAGCACTGTGCACAACATGCCACAAATACACACACAGCCACATCACATCTAAAATAAAAAGTACAATTTTCATCTCTCTGCACTACTGAGGCCTGGCTACTTAGTGAACAGAAAGAGGCTGGTCTGAGTTGGAAGAGGACACAGACACTCAGTGGGGCTCAGTGGTATAGTCATTTTCAGGTTCAGATTTTAGGTCAGTCCACTAATCACGCTCCCAAAGATCATTGGGATCATTAAACATCAGGGCGCTCAGCTTGTTACCAGGTTGCAACCAGTTTTATATCAGTCAAAATTATGACTCAGAATCTGTCCTTGCTAACTGGTCATGATCAAGATAAGGTGCAGTATTCTGCTGTAGCCAGATGGGACATAAAACATCAGAAAGGAAGGATTTCTAATGATTTAACAGCTATGCCTAATCAAATTCTGTTGGTATATAAAAAAGTAAAAAGCAAAGATTCAGTATTGACTAACTAATCTGCAACATCCATATTTTTTCTTCCTTCACCAGTATTGAATATAGATTGATGTTAACTGTGATACATGATTGGAAACCCCTTAATTCCCCATTTAATGCCACAGGAACCCTTCAAAGTTGGAAGAAATATCTGACTTGTCGCTTTTGCCCCGCCTCGTCAAGAGAGTGTCCACACTAGTTCCCCACGAGCTGATGCCAGCCCTGCTCTTCAGTCTGTTAACGTGAGCTTGACTGACAGGCCTCGCAATCTGTTAATCCTCAAAGCACTTTACAGCAAAGCTTTTAAACAGACGAGCAAGGTTAGCTAATTGATTGTGGTCTGTTAAAACAGCAGTTGATTATTACTGTTATTAATAGAACCCATGATGTAGAAAGATGTCAGCACAGTGTGCGTGTTACCTCAGCATATGTAGGTGGCCAGAAGAAATCCTCTCTCATACTGAAGCAATAATGCACTTTCATGTTATAATTCAATTTTAACTCATTTTTCTTTGATGGTCTGTTGTGTTGATTAGCACATGCTGCTGATGTGGGTGTGTGAGTTGCTGCGTGTGTGTTAGTGTGTCTTTGTGTGCCGCTCATTTGTGAGGTCAAGTGAAGAAGAAAATGAGACTTAAGATGGGGGCAGGCTTGCTGCCACGAAAACTGGCCCCGGCATCTCATAAAGACCTTTGAGCCATAGACATAAATGCATGAGGGTGTGTGCACACACCTGACACACACACACTGCATGCTCCAGTGTCCTTGCTATTACACTGTGGTGACAGGGGTTCATGCCATTATGTCATTACTCAGCAATAAATTATGTGTTGAGTTAATTACCATGGTAATGGTATAACAACTAGGGTGTGTGTCTGCTGTACTATATGTGCGTCTGTGTGCATAAAGGTGAGTTCAGGTGGACAAATGAGCACCCCTTCCTTTACAGTAGCTGCATTAAATGAAGGATAAGAAACATGATGGTAGGTAGATGACTGATAACTAACAGCAGCCTTGAAGTCCACAAAGAGAAAATATGAAAACACTTTACTTTGGCTTCTCTTGCCCTTTACTGCTCAATCATACTGTTTATCATACTGTCTTGCAAATCAAAGATCAAAAGTAAATCTAAGCATAAATAAAACAAAACCTCTTAATGTACTCTCAAATTTTATGTCAAGCACTGTGTTCTCTGTATATGCTCAACTTTCTGCAATAACCTGATGCACTGAACAGCATATAAGAAAAGAATTGAGAGGTTTTGCCCATGGACACATGAAACCTTATGTGTAGGCTACACATGTTCATGACAAAGACTTAAGTAGTGCAGCAAGATGATGACAAATTTGAATTTAATTGAAATGGACACAGAGTAGTCTCTAGAAGTCTCAATATGCCAGTTAACCCACTTTTTTCAGTCACAAGTAAACATGCTGACATCCTAAGGTGAGTTGTAATATTTATCTTGAGTACATGGTTTTACAAGAAAAGTAAACATAAATAAGACATATCTTTAAATTTTATATTGATTTATCACAGCCGAGCCAATATCACAGAGTCAAATATCAGCATCTGTGCTGAACATAGGTTAAACAGCTGACTCACAAACTGTGTGTTTTCCTGAAAACAAATATGCGGAAGTGTCCAAATCTGTTCAGTAATACCCATCATATATTTGCGCAGTGTACCTCCATTCCCACCGTCACGTTGTTTCAGTGAATGTGTTCACAGTCCTGCTCTTAAGTAGGCGTTAACACAACATCAGCTCTGTCCTGAGTAAATGAACAACAAACACCCCTGATGTCTGTGTGAACGTTTCTGATATCAATGAATACCTTGGTTCCTTCTGAACTTATTCATATTTTAATTGTATATTTTGCTGTAATGGATAAGGGGTCAAACAAATGAACAATAAATAGCTTTAAGTTAGCACATGTGAATTAATTTTTGTTATAGTATAATATGCACTGATATGTGTGTATATGTGTGCGAAGATGTTGGTGAGTTTACATATTCAAGCCTGCACTGGATATGTGTGCTTTTGTGTATAGGTTCAAAGATGTTATACATCCATCTTCCAAAGCTGACCTTGCGTACGTAGCTGACAGCGTCCTCTTCGGTGTAGACTTCGGCGCTGACCCCTCCCCTGCGGCGCCGGGCCTTGACAACCGGGTTGGGTGGTGGGGGAGAAACCTCATCATCATGTGAGTCTGACTGGCTGTTAGATTTCTGGCGTGCCATGATTTGCTTGCATTCTTCCTGTAAAAAATAAATGGATAGACAAGATTGGTGGAGAAACAAGCACAGGGAGAAGCACCGAGAGTGGGAGAGAAAAATATATGTATTCAGTGGTTAAAAAGCAAATCATGAAGATCATCTATAAAAACAGCAACCTTCTTAGATAGGTTCTCTGAAGGTGTAAAAAAAAAAAAAATCAAATAAAATACATATGTGTAGAAAAACATGCAACTTCTATTGTAGCTTCAGGTAAAACAAACAATCTGATGTTCTTTTTTTACCTTATCATCACAAAAAGAAGGACTGACAACCCTCTCCAAACACCCATTCTAACATAAATGTGGACTTTTAAATTGGTCAGAAAATAAAACACAATACACCTCAGAATAAGCACAGGACACATCCTAGTCCTCACCAAATCTACCTTCTATGCTATGAAGTGAAAGTCATCAAATATTAATATCTGCAGGCTTTAACATGCAGAGAGAAAAGGGCTCAGCCAGGTACTCTCCTCCCTCCTCTCAGATAAAGAACACTAAGGAATAAAGACATCAAAGGGGAGACAGGATGCCTCGGTCTGGCTGCTGTTCCAACTGCTGATCACTGCAGGTGATGAATTATTGATCGCAAACTTAATTAACACATTAGCATAAGTACACACTAAAACCATTACAGGCTCGTTAATGTCCAAGTACTGTGAGACAAGAGCAATGGGATAATAGTTTGTGCAAAGATAGCCAGTGCTGTGCGCATTTCTTCACTGCTTCAGAGCATTTACGTACAATGCAGTGGGGATTCAGTTGACAACAGTATTTTTTTTTTTTTTTTTACCTGCACCTTTTTTTGTGCAGCAGCAACATCATTTTTGCCAATATTTCACAGTATTGAAGATGTTTCTTCTTATTGCTGGTTCACTGCATCATTACTGTGCAGTTAGAAATACAGAAGTATATCCCTCCTAAAACATCTGAGGGTGCACATACTGCATTTCGAGTGCTACTCCGAGTTTGAGCACGCACAGGCACAGATTTGTAAGGGCAGAATCAGATTTGAGAGCATAATCCCAGCCATGCACTCATTCCTGAGTGTGCTCTCTCAGATTTCTCTACTGGGTTTTGTGCCAAAGTCTGTCAGTGCCAAACGTTTTGAAAGCACACAAAACAGGTTTTGAGCACTTTTTAGTTTGCAAATCAGAATTTGAGAGCATGCACGCACAGATTTGAGAGTGAAGGAAGCCAGGATGAGTGCAACAGATGATTTTAGTGAGCAGCAGGGGTATTATAAATCCACTAAAGAAGTGGTTTTGTCAGGAGTTTGGGACAGCCTATTTTATTTTTCTACTGAGTGTAGGAATTTGTAGGATGCAGGTTTTTATATTGATACAAGTATTGGTCAGGTTCCATGTCCTCCAGAAAAGCTTAATACTACAGTATATTCAGTGTGGAGGTGGAATGATGACCTGTTTAAATTCCTAGTTGATCTGCAAAATCTGCAGCTACTTTCATAATTATTAATTGTTAAAGGCATCTTTCAAGCAAAGTGGCAAACATTCTCTGGTTCGATCATTTCAACTGTGAAGATTTCTTGCTTTTCTCCATCTTCTATGATAGTAAACTGAAAATCTTTTTGGACTGTTGATTGAACAAAACAAGCCATTTTTAAGATGTCATCTTGGGATTTAGCAAAGTGTTTTTGTAGACCAAGCGATAGTTGAAAAAAACAATCAGCAAATGTATTGATAATGAAGATGATCATTAATTGAACCCCTAATTCAGTCTATTCATTTAGTTTGGTTGTGCTGAGACAATAATCCCTTTAAACACTTTGAAGCATCTTGTATTCTGTGAGCTTTTAATATTTAATCAATTAGATCATTAACAAGAACAATAATCAATTGAGGAAACTGCTAGTTCACATACATGCACATTAGTACACATGCACAAAAATAAAAAGCAAAAGAGACACATCTTGCATATGGTGCCACCATTCCACTAACACCTCTAAATTTTGGAGGACCTCGTATAATACAAATATCACCAGAGAGAGGGGTGGAGGCAGCAGGTGATCCAGACCTCAGCATGTCTTTGGACATTCTTTCTCAAATATCTGCTTCAATCACCCCATCGCTCCATGAGGGAGGAAGGAAACAGTAACAGCAGGGATATAATGACAGAAAACATCAGTCGAACATCAGTCAAATTGCACTTTCACTCATTCCAGTTGGAGAAATAAGCAAACATACTCCAGAGCACGCACACACATACACAGTCTTCTTGCTTACGCAGAGTCACTGCCTGAGGGAATACAGCCAGCAGGAGGACAAGAGGGGAGGCAGAGACAGAGAGCAGCATCAATGCACACAAACACACAATATCGCCATCTCACAAACACAGAAAGACTAGAAGCTCACACAATTCAGCTTAATCAAGGTGACAAGCTCTACAATCAGATAATATGCCACATCCTCTAAAGATGGTGATGGCAAAGTCTAAAGAAATAAAACAGGTTCCTTTCTTTCAAGCACTGTAAACAGATACATCTGTCTCTCCTCACTCCAAACAAGCATCATTTACAAATTAGCCAACACTGTTAACATGCTATAGTCTAGAACAGTCACTAATGCTCACTCAAGCCAAGTAGTACCAAGCATCTTTACCTTGCAACAAAACTTGTACACTCCTTCCTCTATGCCATTATATAGGTTCACTCCAGGAGGCTAACTATAGGCTAAGTCTGTTAGCAGAGGTATTTACCATGACATGGAGGGCCCCTGGTCAGGCCTGCTGTGTGTCCCTCAGCCTGTCAGTGGTACCAGACATCAAGTCAAAGTGTGAGCATGCCAAAGTGTGCATGGGAATCAACATGCATGGATCCCGACCTCATACACACCTGACACACCGCAGCAGCATCTTGCTATACTAGCCCAGCAACTGCTGTGTGCATATGCAGTGTGTGTGTGTGTGTATATGTGTGTGTGCGCGCACTCAGGTTTGAGTGTGTGTGCAAGAAGGCAGAGAAGCCAAGTTTGTGTGTGTGTGAGTGAGAGATAGAGCGGCAAAATGTCTGCAATCCTCTCGGAACGGCAGCTTAAGAACAAGACCACTGATGAAAACACTGATCACTGCAAAAAGCCTGTCTCTCCATCGCTCCTGCGCAACTCTCCGTCTCTGCTTTCCAGCCTCTCTCTCCCTCTCTCACTTGTGCACACACACTCAAAATCAGGTGGCGCAATGAGCAGGCACCTCTCGCTTCCCCCCGTCACTATGACAACTGAGTACTGTGAGCATCCTGAATAGTTGGTGGTGAGTCTGAGCAGGAAGCAATAGTGGCTCACACACCTACATTCACACACACACACAACAGTTCTGATGCCTGTTGATAGATTCTCTCTCTCACTAACACATTTACAGTGAGTCAGTTGACAGAAGGGAAAACGTCACCACCCTTCAATAGACTTCTGTTCTGACCAAATGGCATTTCTGTGTTTTTTTGCACCAGTGAATGGCTGCAGACATTCCCAAAGAGATACATCATCGTCCCATACATTCACTGTGTGTGCCAGACACTGTTCTGTACTATACAGTGTCTTTCTCACTCCTTAACGTTCTCCCGCTCCAGCCACACGTTTCCTTTTAGGTCAGAGGGTCAGCCAACAAGTGAAGACTGTGTCTGGCTCCAACAAGTCCTCACATTGCTGTGGCCCCAGTGCCACACATGTACAGTCCAACGTTTGATGTCTCAGAAGCACAGTGGTCTCTATAAAGGAGCTCTCATTAGTCCAAGGTGAGCTGAAGACAGATGCAATGTCTTTTCCAGCAGCAAAGACAAACCTTTTCTTCGTTTAGCTTTTTGTGTAACACCTAGGCTAGTCAATCTGAAGCAGTGTAAGCTACTGTATATTTCCAGGGCTATGTACAACGGACAGAAAACATCTGCCGTCCATTTACAAATGTTTTCCTTTTTGTTATCCTACCTCAGGTAGTATGATTTTCATTTCAAATCAAATATTTTCCAAAAGCAATGCACTCCCCTTTTAATATTATGCAATCTATTCTCTTTATTTACCAACACATTTTCTACTCTAGAATCAGTGTTATAACACTATGTCAGTCTCTCCTCTCTCTCCTTGTCTCCTCTGCTCTCCCTGCATCATCACTGGTGGCTGGGTGCCAAAGAAAGAGGACAACAGAGGAAACAGAGGACACGGACGTAAGCAGAACACAGAAGCTCTGTAAAAAGTGGCCTTTCCATTAGAGACAGAATGACTGAGTGTCAGACATTAACCCAAAAAACAAAGACAGACAAAAGATGACACGCATCCAATTCAAAGAGACTCGCTCCATGTAAAGACAGTGTTAATAAATCATTACCAATTGTAATTGTGACTCAATTATAGATTAGTCATAATGATATATGTCCCTCCTGTTCGCTCCCTGGAGCAATTTGCTCCAAGCGGATGCAAACCAAAGTCATGACTCTCATCTGTGACTAATCAGCCTAACCATAATGCTCAACATGAAAGCATTAAACCCATCGAAGAAGATCAGAGGGCTCGCAGCACAAATACATCAAAATACCCATTCTGCCATGAAGTTAATATCTGATATTAGTTAGAGAAAAGGAAATGTTTAGAAGTGGCTACCTCAGTGGTGTAGACAGTTTCACTCTCTATTGCTAGGGCTGTACCCATGTGGGTGACCCAGAAACAACAACGTGCCACTCAAACACATGTGCACACAGGTAATGAAGCAAAGAGAGCTGATCGACCACCACAGCTACCAGTCTACTCATCGCTCTGTTGTAATCGGCATTTCTCACATTTTCTTACATTTTATAGCCTGTACAATTTAAATGATTGGAAAAAAAAATCTGATGATTTTTTTTTTTTAAAGAATCGCTATGCACTCTACTTCAAATAACTAATTCTGTTATTTAAGTACAAGTTAGTGCTTTACCAATGCTGTGTAAGGATATAACATGGTTAAATGCTCAAACAAACATCTGGTGTTGTATCACAAATTAGTGGAGGCGGGTGAGGGTGCAACGGCCAGATAATAGAGGACAAAGAAGGACCACTGAGGAGACAGGGAGTGGGGATTCAATTTACCTGTAAGGGCTCCAGGCTGGGCCAGGGAGAAGGAGATTTAGGGCTGGGTCATTTCTGGCAGCACGATGGGAAGGAGCGTAAACACAGACTGGAAACACTAATTGTGAAATAAGGTCTGTGATCCTGAACGGAGCTGAACTGTCTACTATAGTGCATACACACCACTGGCAAACACATGTAGATCGATCAAAATAATCTCTGGGCAGAAGAAGAGAAAGACAGGGGCAAAGTAAAAGAAAGAAAAGGGAAAGTAGATGATAGGGAAGATAATCCAAAGCTAGACTGAAATCCTCCTCAAAATGCTTTCAGCAGACTCAACAAACAACCAAACCCTGCTGACAAACTGTCAGTCAGAGGTCTTTGAAGGAACTGGCAGGTTTGTTATGACAGGTATGGGTGACAGCTCAGTGGCTTGCAGGACAAAAAGGCTTCTCATCTTACAGGGGATGGGGAGACAGCAGCTGACTGACAGAAACTGACAGACAGAAAGTGAAAAACCTTCCCATAATGCAACCAGATGGGACTGTTCACAACCTGAGAGGCTGCAGCAGGGTTTACATGTGCTTTACTTGACATGCTTTATGTTGTTGAGTGAAGCTGAGAATCAAGAATAATCAGCACAACACTTGCCTACAAAGATGTAGAGGCACAAACAGAGACAAAAACATTAAACCTCTGTATTTTTTCAGATATTTCACCCTAAACTAAACACCTACTGTATCTGTGCTGCAGACTTGGTGAATAATAGTGACACACATAAAATATTTTAAAAGACAGCCCTGTCAGAATGCTACAAAAACTAAACTAAGGTGTCACATACATCTTGCCTTTTACACTACAACATGCCAACATTTAAGGTTCACTTTTCAATAATTACACACTGAGCTGAGCTGACAGAGAACACCCATCTCAAGCTACTGTTGTAGACATTAAAGGCATCATTTCCATGCGTAAACAGGCAGGATGAAAGTGAGCAACATGCCTGTCATTCTCCCATTCACAGCATCAGCTGGTGACTAAAAGACATGTTATTATATTGAACAAAATAACTGGTAAGACGTGATGAATTAGTGTGCTCTCAAGTGTGCGTGTGTAGTGTACGTCTGTGTGTGTCACCAAACAGAGAGAGACAGAAAGAAGGAAAAGGAAGCTTGTAGAGCAAGAGGGACAAAGGGAGAAAACATTACATCAAAGAAAAAGTCTGTGAGTGCAGGTGATAGAAAAACAGAGACAGAGGAAAGAGATTTTGCAGGTAAGACTGCAAGTGATGAGGCTAGGGCCTGGCAAATGGGAAGAACGAATACCCACAGCGAAACAAGTTGAACATATAAGGGTACAAAAGGAACCATGTTTGTGAATAAAGGGGCTCACTGAGGATAAACTAAAGTCTAACAAACCTTGACTGTTACCTAGGTTACTGCCTCTAGTGGGCGACGAGCCCTGACAAAAATGGTTGAGAGAGAAAAAAGAGAAACATACACTAACATGAAGGGTGAAATATACAGTGGGTACGGAAAGTATTCAGACCCCTTAAATTTTTCACTCTTTGTTATATTGCAGCCATGTGCTAAAATCATTTAAGTTCATTTTTTTTCCTCATTAATGTACACACAGCACCCCATATTGACAGAAAAACACAGAATGTTTGACATTTTTGCAGATTTATTAAAAAAGAAAAACTGAAATATCACATGGTCATAAGTATTCAGACCCTTTGCTGTGACACTCGTATATTTAACTTAGGTGCTGTCCATTTCTTCTGATCATCCCAGAGATGGTTCTACACCTTCATTTGAGTCCAGCTGTGTTTGATTATACTGATTGGACGTGATTAGGAAAAGCCACACACCTGTCTATATAAGACCCTACAGCTCACAGTGCATGTCAGAGCAAATGAGAATCATGAAGTCAAAGGAACTGCCTGAAGAGCTCAGAGACAGAATTGTGGCAAAGCACAGATCTGGCCAAGGTTACAAAAAAATTTCTGCTGCACTGAAGGTTCCTAAGAGCACAGTGGCCTCCATAATCCTTAAATGGAAGACGTTTGGGACGACCAGAACCCTTCCTAGAACTGGCCG
>NW_018128153.1:169418-187880 GCF_001952655.1 Monopterus albus
GTGCTCTTAGGCACCTTAAGTGCAGCAGAAATTTTTTTTTGTAACCTTGGCCAGATCTGTGCCTTGCCACAATTCTGTCTCTGAGCTCTTCAGGCAGTTCCTTTGACCTCATGATTCTCATTTGCTCTGACATGCACTGTGAGCTGTAGGGTCTTATATAGACAGGTGTGTGGCTTTCCTAATCACGTCCAATCAGTATAATCAAACACAGCTGGACTCAAATGAAGGTGTAGAACCATCTCAGGGATGATCAGAAGAAATGGACAGCACCTAAGTTAAATATATGAGTATCACAGCAAAGGGTCTGAATACTTATGACCATGTGATATTTCAGTTTTTCTTTTTTAATAAATCTGCAAAAATGTCAATAATTTGGTGTTTTTCTGTCAATATGGGGTGCTGTGTGTACATTAATGAGGAAAAAAATGACCTTAAATGATTTTAGCATATGGCTGCAATATAACAAAGAGTGAAAAATTTAAGGGGGTCTGAATACTTTCCGTACCCACTGCAGGAGGATATATGATGACAAAGGTGTATTTTATCTATTTTCTGTTATTTCTTTGTGTAGAGAGCAAGAGCTACCGCCTCTGAAAGACCACTTTTATTCAGAAACTAGAACATTGTTTTGCTTTTGTCTATCTACTCCGTTTTTTTTATTAGGTCTTTGAAACAAAAGATTTTAGGAATGAATATTTTGAACAACAGAAGACTGATTAGGAAAAACAACAGAAAAGCCAGTGTACAAGTCCTATTATATGGATGTGTCTTGAAACAAATATCGTCCTCAAAGTTACCCTTTGATAAGCATCCTAAATAAGTGGGACACAACAAAAATATACATCGCCTGTTTCAATTATGCCAAATGACTGCCCCCCACAACGCAAGCACAGATTTTGAAGGCTTGACTGGAACAGTGCGGGGCAGCTGTTGCCTTAAGAGAACTGAAAGCCAGGGTCGTTTAATTCCAGCCACTTGTACACACCAGGAGATTTCACTGACCACAATGCAACACCTTAATTGTATGTCCTCATGATATTGCAGAACATTTTCTTAAACTCCCAACTGCATTTTCTCCTGTCATGTTGACAGAAATGTTATGCGGATCTGTTACTTCTGCAATTGCGTAAGCCGTCAGACTACTGGCTTTTGTTATTTTGTTGACAGTGTTTTATGTTTGCTGCAGCAGACACTTATCCAGCACAGAGGGAGACTCAGGAGTGACAGCAACACTTTTCCATGCCTCCTCAGAGGACATTATAATCACAGCCGATGCAGGGGTGGAGATGTGTCTGATTAAATGCTACATGTAAGCGGCAGCAGTGATAAATAGTGAGACACACTGCAGTGTACTCCATAATTAAGTTATTGCAAAGGGTGTGATTGATATGTACAGCAAAGAGTAAAGAATGTAACAAGCAGTAGAATCAGTAAAAATGTATTGTGCTTCCCTGGCCACTTGTGCAGACTGCACAAGTGCACAGACGCTTCCGGACACCAGAGTATAGTGTCAGGAATATAGAGACCAAAGTGTGCCATAGTGTATTTATCCATGTTAGTTATTCAGATTTTTTTTTTTAAAGTAATCAATTCTCCAGTATAAATTCTCTTTTCATATACCCCTTTCAATAAGAAGGTTAGCACATTAGATCACTGAACAGAGGGAGCTGATCACAACAGAAAGCTATATGTAAGTTTACAGCATGAATCACGAGTAGTGTGCTACTGTGTGCTTCTGCCATCCATTAGCACTTGTGCTGACACTCAGACTATGCAGCATTACAGTCCACACCAACAACAGAAACAGCTCCACTACTCATGCTGTGCTTTGACACAGTGACATTGACCACAGACCTCCGTGTGGACCACTGCTCCAGATTATGACAGCAGACAGATGCAAACACATAAACAAGTGCAGGTCATGTATTACTAGAACAGAAAGGACAGTCCAGCCTTGACCTTAAAACTTTTTGTACATTCTGTCCTAACACCTCGGCTTACAGAAATATATTGCAGATGCACACTGTTGATTCTGACTGGTTAAATAAATACCTTGGCAATAAATAAATAAATAAATGTGCATAATTTACTTAAACACACAGGCATTGTTACTACTATTAACACAATTAAGCCTTTGATTTTTTTAAGGAAAACAAAAGATTGTGGCAAATATCACTTGTCAATTTAAACACGGATCAAATCAAATGACTGTCACCTGCCACCACAAATACAGACACACACCAATGCAGCAAGGATGGAGACCCTCTATCAGGCATCACGACAGTGAACTTCAGTTCTGTTATATCTGATATCTCTTCAACAATCATTTCTCTTGTTGGAGACGTCTCTCCAACACCTGAACTCTCTTCAGGTCAACATCAACAGCCTACAGCGCCTCCTCATACACCTTTATATGATCTATTTGTAACAGCAGTGTAAGAGTGAATTGCTCAAACAAGTAATCTTGTGACCCACTTAGCAAACTATCCATATGGCTCTCTGCCAGTTGCTGGAAAAAACCATTTGTTCAGGCTAAAGTCAGTGGCACCTTATTTTAAAGCTAATTTGCATATTAGACACAATAGTGTTTTTATATATATATATATATATATCCTATGATACGCTTAAAAACCGCTCAAACAAGTAATCTTGTGACCCACTTAGCAAACTATCCATATGGCTCTCTGCCAGTTGCTGGAAAAAACCATTTGTTCAGGCTAAAGTCAGTGGCACCTTATTTTAAAGCTAATTTGCATATTAGACACAATAGTGTTTTTATATATATATATATATATATCCTATGATAGGCTTAAAAACCTGACAATCTTAGGTACATTTACTATTTTTAAACCTATCAATGACTACTAGCAGATGCCAAGTTATTCCCCTCAAAAAGCAATCTTATACATACTAGGGATGGGCAACGAGTTTCAAATAGTCATTAAATTTTGAAATGTCAAATTTTTCATCTGACTATGATTTTGTCTTTAAAAACAAAGAGCCACTGTCTTCACTTCCTTTTACCGGCGCCTGGAAATAACGCGATAACGAAGTCGGCATATTATTTTACTACAGCATCAAATACAAACAGCAGAAACATCTTTGAATAATTGCAGAATAGTTCCCAGTGAAAATCAAATTGTATTTTAGCTCAAAATGCCCATCCTAAATACATACAGTGTAGTAATGTTGTTAGTGGCCCACAGGGAACATGCGTCAGAGGTTTCATCTCTTTTAACCAGTTTTCTAGTCAACTAGTACTTGGATCCCTGTAGCTGCTATCTGTTAATGAATGTAACACTTCTTTCACTTCTATGCTCATAAACAGATTCAGCCTGTTCCCTGAGCCTGCAAACAGGACACTGGCCTTTTGTGGGAGCTCCTTTCATATTCTGTAATGGATTCTCCAATTACCGTATATGATAAAAACCAAAAGTTTTATTATGATGGTTTCAGTCCAGTTTTTTAACACAGTAGCTGGTTGAGATGTTGTTGCTCTGTTTATCTCTGCATGTGATGATGTTATAAACATCAGCTGAACAGATTTATTGTAACAAATAAAACAGCACTGTGTACAGTACACATGAAAAATTCAGCACACTCAATGTTTTAAATACACTCAAATATCCACAACATTGAAACTGCATTCCACCTATCACCATTGCCTGCAATGACCACCCATATTATACATAAACTCCATTTCATTCACTTACTATAGGCTGTATTATGATACATTATTAGAAAACTGAGAAGAACTCACAACTTGGTAACTTACACACATTTCTATCAACAGTAATGTCACAAATATATTACATTTAGGTTAAAAGCACATTATAATTAAGAATTTCAAAATCCCCAAGGCTTCAGGCAATAGATGGCTCCACATTTCAAAATAGAGACTCAGACTGACAAACCAAAGTCATACAGAGAGTTATCACCAACCTTCTCCAGCTTTTCAAAATGCTCCCGCAGGAACTTCATGGGACGCTCAGGCTTAGCGATGCAGAGGTTCACAATACACTCTTTGAGGATCTGCTGAATGTTGTGCTTCTGCACAAAAATTTCACAGCCCTTCAAACTCTCATCTTCTTCCAGAGTGGAGGCGGTGGCCATCTTATCTTTTATCTCTGTGACAGTTGGGAAAAAACAGGATGTACCATGAGAGGAGGGGAGGAAAAAGGAGAACCAAGATGAGGGTAGAACAAGGTAGCAAGAAGGAAGAGGGCTGAAAACAGAATACAGACGGGAAGGACAAAATATGGATCGCACAATCAGGGACAAGGGGAGAGCATGGAGGACCAGTGGACAGTGGGAAGGAGGTGACTGAACATTTCACACCCTGTTGCTTATGTTTTCTGCAAAGGATCCAATGACATGGACTGCTGTCAGCTGGCAATGCCCTAAGCACAACATGACAATATGAGATGAACATAACTGTTGATGCAGCTGTACCTTTCTTTGTTATTCTTAGCACCCACTTTTATGTGTTTGACTTAGTAAAATTATATACCTGAAGACACACGCTCATCTTTTGCTTAAACCTATACCTTTGAGAGATGGCTGGTGAAAGAGGGCACCCACAAACGAGGGTTATCATTAAAATAAAATTATATAAGCCTATTTAAAACATGATACAAAATACTGTACATTCCTTGTGCTGACAAGTTACTAATGCATGGACGTGTATGCATTGATTGCATATGCCTTTGTGGATGAAGTTGACCGAACATGAACACTTTGTAAACTGGTGCTTTAACAGATAATGCATTTATGAAAGTAAACTCTTCAGCGGGTTGGGGTAAAGCCAATTGTCTAAAGGTGTATGGCAACTCACAGCTATGAATATGTCAGACAACAGTCATGTCAAATAATATATCCGCTGTCTCATAAAAAGCCATGATGCAGAGCAGGTGCTTTTAACTGTTGCTGTATCACTTCCTCAAACATAAATCACGTCTATGATATGGTTTACCGCATAATAAATAACAATCATTAACAACTTTAGGGCATGATATCTACCGAGTGCAGTTTCTACATAGCTAATGGAAAAGCACAGCCTACATATAACAATTCTGTCATGTATACTTTGAAGGTAATGATGAAACAGAGCAGCTGCATTCAATAGACAGCTAACCCAGCTAGCTTTGCTAACCCTACAATGACAACGAAACCAAGACGACAGGGAATCACTGCGACTACCACGACGTAAACGCTATCAAGGGCCACATCTGAACTGCTATTCAGTGTTCACAGACAAACGGTTCGATCAGTGCTATGGCTGCTGTCCCTACCGTTATTTTTAGAGGACGCTCTGTGATAAAAACACCTCGCTGGTAGTGGGGGATATAGGTGATGTACCGTTTGTTAGCGGGGATGCTGCTGCTGCCGCTGCTCTATCTCTCTGCTACCTCCTCAGCTCCGCGTCAGTCCCGATGACGTCAATCTCTCATCATCTCGACCGCAGCGGCGCTCTCTCGAGACCAGCAACACCAAGCACGCGCCAGGCAGTTTGCAGGGGAAAATCTTTAAAGGAAACATCCGCACTAAAAATAACTGCTGTGTGTTTCTATAATGATGAACAAGTTTCATCTGTATTGCAAATATACACTTTATGGACAAGTCAGTCTGTATCCATAACTCTTAACAAACTTGTATTACAGTTATATTGTTTATTCGATGCACCAGGGGTGGCCAATGAGATTCAGCTGGGGTTTGTGCCACCCCTGAATGCAGGCCTGGTCCTGTCCTGTTCCTACCCAACTGCCAATGTAAATTTTATATTAGGGTGATTTACAGTGGATTTTAGGTAGTGAATGACAATACTGCATTTTGCTTTATCCTTTGTAGACTGGGGGCACTGGCAAAGGGAGCTGTGGAACTCTACTGAGGCCCCGTTCTTCTCACTCTCTGTCCACAAGTTACAGCTGAATAGCTACACATTGCATCTTATTATTATTTTACTTGAAGCCAGGACAAAGTTCAACCAGTAAACGTGTCCTGAAATAGCCTGCTACCAGACATCAGGTTTTTTATGTCATGTAGCCTAGTGGTATAAACACCTTTAACCACATTCAGTATCAACTGAAATAATCTTCTTCTTCTTCTACTTTTGTCTGTTCCTGTTAGGGGTCGCCACAGCGAATCATCTGTTTCCACCTAATTCTATCTTCGGCATCTTCTACTCTCACCCCAATTAACTTCATGTCCTCTTTTAGCACATCCATATATCTCCTCTTTGGCCTTCCTCTTGACCTCTTGCCTGGCAGCTCCATCCTTCTACCAATATAACACTATCTCTCCTCTGCACATGTCCAAACCATCTCAATCTGGCCTCTCTGACCTTGTCCCCAAAACAACCAACTGAGCTGTCCCACTTAAATAATAAAATAAAATAAAAGCTATAAACCTAGACTTCTGAAGAAATATATTTTGGCCTCACTGCAGGAAAGTGTATCCAGAATTTTTCCTTGGTCCTATGGTCCTTCATATCAAGTGATTATCTCGCTTTATTACAAAAAAAGTAGTGCTAGGGGACTGGGGCAGTTGTTCACTTTGCCCAGATGGATATCCAACTTAGATCTAAACGAGAGCAGTCATCAAAATAATAATAAATAGTAAAGTCAAACTTAGAATTTTGTATTCTTAGTTTTGATTAGGCTTTGACACCAGAAATGTTTAGATTTAAGTAGCGCTTTGAAGAAATGTTGTTTGTGAATGCAAATAAAGTTTGAGAATTTGAATCGGCAGCTATCGTAAAGCAGGCTTTTGTTTGTCGTACAGTTGCTGGTTTCTATAACGACAGTCAAGATGGCAGCTGGAGACGATCACGCTGCTTGTGAAGTTTTGCGAGGTCTCGCTCGGCATTTAAACTGTCTTAATGAAGAAAACAAGGCGACACGAAAGCGGGCTCTTGAGCAAATCAAGAGAGAGACTGTAGACAAAGGACTTTCCAGCAGCGTCTTACAACAGGTTTTCTCTGCCCTCCTCAAGCCACTTCTCAAATGTCTGTCAGATCCGATGGAAAAATGCAGAGAAACCGCGATAACGGTGATAACGGAGTTTATTCGTTGTGTCCCTAAACCGGAGGAGTCACTGCCTTACCTCATACCCTGCCTGGCTCAGAGACTCGGGGAGAAAGAGATCATGGAGCCGGCGGAAGAGCTTCGACTGTGCGCCGTGGAGATGTTGACTCTGATAGTGGAGGTGTGTGGGAAGCATTTAGCGCCCTACCTGAACGAAATGATCAACATACTGCAGAGAACCATCGTCGACCCTTTCCCAGATGTCAAAAGAGAAAGCTGCAAATGCACAATAAATTTTGCGAACTGTGTGCCAGGTTGGTGAAAGGTGTTTTGTTAATTAAGTCTGTTGCCATGGTTTCGAGGCACGCAAACATATTTGCGGCACAAAACGTGTACGCAGGTGCTTGCCCTACTCCTACATTTTCATTAAAGTAAGGCATGGCTTACATGAGAAGCTTTGACAGATTAATTCAGCAGACACACTTTCTTATCAATCAAAAATTCAGTCTTCAGTGAATAACTGTAACTCCACTAAGACATTGTATAATGATATTCTGGTAACCACAGTTTAAGGATGCATTTAGTATTATAGTACAAAATCAACTGTATTACTGTATATCACTCTGTCCCCTAGTTCTGCAGTAATAGAATGTAATTGGCTCACATGGATTTCACTTCTTTCTCCTCAGAGCACTTTCACATGCAGGCTGAGAGTCTAGTCAGTCCTCTCATGCAGACAATTACTCATCAGCACTCCCGAGTAAGAGTGTCTGTCATCGAAGCCACTGGTGCGGTCATTCAGCATGGCACAGGGAAGAATGTGGATGATGTGCTCTCGCACCTGGCACAGAGGCTATTTGATGATTCACCACAGGTTCAGTTTTTTTTTTCATAAAATCCACTGTTAGAACCAGCAGTTAAGTTATTCTTCTTTAGGCCTGTCTTCAGAATTAAAACACGCTGTTCTGAGGTTGGGTAAACCAATGCCTCCACAATGAAACATGCATATGCTAAACTGCACTGTGCTCTTGCTCAGTCTTGCAATCTTTTGATCCAGGTGAGAAAAGCTGTGACTGTAGTTGTTGGCAACTGGCTACTTAACATGAGAGACAGATACTCTTATTTCCACAAACTCATCCCACTCCTGCTGAGCAGCACTGATGATGAGATCCCAGAAATACGGTAAAAGTGTATACAGGCATTCTTTTCTATTTACTTAACTTCATATCCCCACTGATGTACATGTATATAATTTTTCATCTAAAAATCAGTCAAACAGTGCATAATATTGACGGCAGTGACCATGTTGATGACCGAGAGGATATGTGTTTCTGCCCCCTCTTGCAGACTTCTAGCAGCTGATTTATGGAGGAAGGTAGGCGCGCAGTGGGAGAAGGAGAATGAGGATGACATAAAGGACAAGATGGACTTTCTCCTTGCACCACCTCCCTTCTACCCAGCAGGGGGTCAGTCACTGTTAACTACTGCCAACCAAAGCTCTTATTTGCATCCAGTGTCGCATTTTTTCAACACAGCGCTGAGGAAGAAACTCTACGTTGAACCTCTGTGATGGACTAGACTGTCTAAACAGACCTGAGGTTTTCCTAGTGAAATAACCTGAGCACGAAAATCCTTTCAATCCACCTTAAAGTCCCGATGGCATGCGCTCGTTTCCAGCCATTTAATGTTTAATCTCGGGTACCTCTGGACAGTTTGTGAACGTGCACACCTCCTGCTGCCGGTGTTGTGTCTAAAGTGGACAGCACAGGGAACCCCTACAGCATTAATTAATTAGAATTTCTCCTCCATAGATAAGTAGACAATTGTATATGTACCGATGGAAAAAAGTGTAACACTGTAAACAAAGCGGGTAATTGAGAAACCCAATATTTTAACTGGCATAATGCAGACATAGTAAATCATTGTCAAAATCATTGTCACATGAGACTGAGATCACACTGGGATCTAAATCACACTCGCAAAACTATTTATCGTGCAGCCCTAAATATAAGGTTGGAGTGGTGTCTGCATTCCAGTGTCACAGTAGAGTTTCCCTGTGCACTGGATTCATCTGTCCCTCCCCATTGATAAGAAAAAAACCCATCAAACCATTTAAAAACAAACATAAATTTTGAATGTAAATGGTAAAATGGTAAATGGACTGTATTTATATAGCGCATATTTCACAGTGTGTTACACTGGTCAAAGCACTTTACAGGAGATCATACACATTCACCCATTCACACACCGATGACGAGAGTAAATGTAATTGCTACATCTTTCTGGATTAAATCATCTCTCTTTATTACAGCTGTCTAAGCCTATTGCATACAGAAATAATGCTAAGTATGACAGCTTAATCTTCAGGGCAGGCAGTAGTTTGGAAAGATGTACAGTATGTTTGCCTTTGGGGCTGATAATAAGTGTGAAACTGAACATAATTACCATGGCTTGCCTATAGGGCCAAGCTAAAGTGTGTGTAGAGTGCAGTTCCTAAGTCATTTTGGTTAAAGCTCCTATACATGTCCTTCTGCTACACATTACAATACAGATGAATACATAGGCGATGCCTGGGGACAGGAAAGGAAAGGCAGAGTCTCTCTCTCCCCTTTGTCTTTCTCTTTTTTGCTGTCATAAATCTGTCGGGCCTTCGAGTGTGAAGAGGTCACTGTCAGACAGTGAGAGACAACCAGAAAGGGGCTTGTTTTGTCTTGTCCTGGTGTGTTTCTCTGATTTATCTCTGTCTTACTTTAGTCCTCTCTTACATTGTTATTAGTAGATCTATAGGAGAAGGAGAATAGGGGAGGGGCAGAAGAAGAGACAGAGGGTGGAGAGAGTGATGAAGGATTTGAAAACTATTTGAGAGTGTGTTTCACTTGCTCTGACAAGTCCTTGTAGGGTAGTCTTAATTGTAAAAATGTTATAGGTAGAAAATGTGACAAGTTGGAGTCTAGTCAGCAGACAACCTGGGAATGAATATACGCTCTTTCTTAGTGTTCAGGTAATAATATAGAAAGAATACAAGTTCACATAAAAGGTAGACAAAGAGACCACACAGAGACAATGTATTGCAGCCAGAACATATGTGCACTTGAGTCTCCATTGTTTATAAAATAAAAAAAGGCTCACTAGCAATATGTATATGCCCATTGAGGCGCCTTTAATGAAGGTCAACAATTTGCCCTCCTGGAAATTGTTCATTAAATCTGGAAAAGCAATTAAATCACTAACTGAAAGCAAAGTAGGTGAAGAAGGTTGAGAGGAAGTGAGTTATACAAAAAGGTTAAATAAAAATGAACTTGTTTGTGAAATGCATTTAATCACAAAGTGATATCTAACAGTAGAACAGCATGCGAAGGTGAATGTTCTTCATTTTCTCCTCCAGTGGAGCGTCCAGGGCTGGGCTGCAGAGAGTTAGTGGTGAGAAACCTCAGCCGTCTTGTGCCGGCCATTACTCATGATGTAACTGACTGGCTGGTGTCCACACGGGTGAGGACCTCTCAGCTGCTCTCTGTGCTGTTGCTCCACGCCGAGGATCACAGTACCCAGCATTTGCAGCCTCTACTGTCCACCCTCTAACGTGACTTTTAGTAATTCTCAGACTCTGACACAATGGAATAGTTTTGTGATATTTCAATTATTACCAGAGGTAATGATTTCAAGACGCATCTGTTGTGCATTTCTAGTGATGTATCAGTTGCTGTCCTCAATTTAGACTGGGTTAAGCAGGGTTCAGGGACATGGGATGCACCTGTTTACATAGGACAGTTCTATAGACCTTTGATGTTCAACATATTACTGCATAAAGGACTTCCTGTTGTTCTTGTCCTTCTTTACACGCTGTGTCTCTCATTACCCTTTTCCTCTCTCTCTCTCTTTTACATCTAGAGCCTGGCAGCTGCTAGATGTTCAACATATTACTGCACAAAGGACTTCCTGTTGTTTTTGCCTTTCTTTACACGCTGTGTCTCTCATTACCCTTTTCCTCTCTCTCTCTCTTTTACATCTAGAGCCTGGCAGCTGCTAAACTCTTGGGAACCTTTGTCCCTCCCGCTGTTTTCCTCAAGCTGCTGCTAGATCATGTGACGACCTCTTACTCTTCTTCCCACCCGTGGGCCCCGATCATGGTCCTGACTGCGGTACTGGGAGGCTGCGCCAAACCTCTCCTTAAACCACATCTCGAACAGATTGCCAACACACTGGCCCAGCCCGACGTCTGCCAGGAATATCAACAGGTCAGCAGGGGGATGTTTGTGTTTGGTTGTGGTTGACCTGTTTTTACCTTAATTACCTGAGAATGACTGTTTTTTGCCAGCATCTACCTGACTCACACCCAGTACAACCACATCCTTCAGATGATTTTAGCAATGTAGCACCCAACCTAAACTTTCCTGTGGATGGGGAAAAGTTGCCCTTTAACATATTAAAATGTTTACTTGTTTTGAGCACAGATTTTCTCTGCACCCAAAATGTTGCCATGTCTTGAGCCAACTACATTTGTGCACTAGCTTTTTCTCATTCAGTTTTGTCAGATGATCTTGGCAGTGGCATAGAAGATCATTGTCTCCTCTTTCTGTGTACCTTAGCACCCTTATTGTTAGCGATGATAGTGCACCAGTCATACTGTATATTTTTGGCCTAATTTGTCCCTTATGCAAATAGGTTTCATGATAAGAAACGCATCTCTTAAAAGAGCTGTAGTTAAAGAGTCTTTAAGAGTTTTCAGTAGCTCTACTGCACATTGTGAGTTCAACGGGTTTGCTGCTGAGTGATTCTCCGACCCTGCTGAAGTGACAGACTGGGCCACATGGTGTTTTTCAAATATAACATTTCAAGTCTGTGATCAGAACATTTCTGCTCACATGCAACTGTGAAATGTGCTCCCACAATGTTGAGCTTTTCCCCATTTTTTTTTTGTTTTTTGCATAACAGAAAAAAATTATTTAAAATGCCTTTGGAGTTTCTCTATGAGTAAAAGTCTGCCAGGGGAAAAATCCCACTAAGTTCAGAGCAAGCTCTTTCCCGCTTCCTTTACTCTTATACCAAATACGTTTCCCTTTCAGAATCAAAATAACAGTTGTCTGGCAAAGAGCTATTTTCTGTTTCTGCTGCAGCACCAACTTACCTATATCCAGGATTCCACCCCCTCCCAGTGAGGCCTCCAAGAATTTCCTCCCAGGGATAATAATAACAAAAATCTACTAACTCCATGTGACCCCTGCATGGCTGCGCTGACCCCCTGAGCAGAATATACAGCGCATACTCTGTTTTTTTGTTGTTGTTTTTTTTTTTGCCATTCTTCCCAATTCGCCAAGTGCTTGCTCAAGGAGAATTTGATGGGCTTTTCTCTATAATACTGTAAGGTGTCTTGAGGTGATTTTTGTTGTGATTTGGCACTATACAAATAGAACTGTATTGAATTGAATAGGGTCTCAACACCGGGCTATGGTTCAGCCACGCCATTAAAAGAATCCCTGAATTTCTAAGCCTGTCTGCTCAAGGCCCATTATAAATAGGGAGGGAAGCTCACCCTTTCCGTCCTCTGTGAGAGAACTAAAGGGATAGGACAGTCACATGTTGTCGGACAGATGGCGACAGACCCCTGTTTCCTGTCTGCTCGTTTCCTCATCTGTCTGTCTTTCTGTCTCTGTTTCTTAGAGCAAATCACAGTGTTGTGATTCAAGAGTTCAGCCAGACAAAGTATCTGCAACATTCTTTGACAGTAGACAAAGTTCATAGCAGGGAGCAGGGCCAAATCACTGTGTAGCTGTAAATTACTGTACACCACTGGTGACAGCAGCACCTGCATGTTTTGCTTTGTGGTGAAATGCTGACCCAGAGTATTGTGCACTCACTTACCATAAGGTTGCAACAAGCAAGTGGACGTGTTGGCTAGCCCACATATCCTTCATCTGTGACTGATTTACCTGTATTTGGTTTAATAAACTGCAGAAACATAAACAATGAAAATGGAAAGAGCGCGCTCAGAACCCTTGTTTTTATTTTATTTTGTAATAAGGCATCTTAAGAACTTAAAAATATGTGTTTGGATTCAACTTGAGAGTCACATGCCGCTTGAACCAAGGCAGAAAGAAAAAGTGAAGTTTGACTTGGACAAAATGAAGCCTGTAAAAAAAGTGATTTATAAATAATCTTGAAAGTGAACAGAGGCCATGGGGAGTTTGGGGAAGAAGCTAAAGACTGGAAGCTGATATATGATGCTTCTCCCTGACTTAACTTTGCTGACTCTTTCAAGTCCTTGTTTTCTTTTTTTTATTTCAAAAAGGGAAAAAGACATCTTGCAAAAATAAATGGCAGATGCTCAGTGAAAAATAAAAATATTGGTCATAAATGGAAGATTATGTGAAGGGCTTGAGGGAAAGAAAAAGCTGAACCAGTGGTTCTGAGGTACCCTGTGTAGTTTATATGGGATGTTTACTTGTGAGTCACATGTGGGTTTCCTTTTAAAGGGGTATTCCACAGAGGATTAACAAACCCCCACCGCATACACACACCTGGCACAGCTGGGTGTCACTGTGTTGTGGGTTACCATGGTGATGGAGGCATCACTATAACTGCAGGGCTGGAGTAAATTGGTAAAGATGGTAGCAAGTAAGGCCTGAGAGAGACAGTTGGCATATTTACCACTAGCCTTGTTAACAGTGAACATGCTGTCTTGATTAATCTCTATAAAAACTGCCTGACCTACAGTTGCTCAGGATGTTACAACAGTTTGTGTTTGGCTAAATAACACAAACATACTTCCATACATCAATGTCTCCTGTGCGCCTGCCCTTTGCCATGTATGACAGCTGCATATTGCTCCACTGAATGACACATGGTGAGAGGAGAAGAAAGGCAGGGGAGTAAACTTTACCTGACTGCAGTGGGTCAACATTACATCCACCACCAGTGTTTGTTTTCCTGTTGCCATAGCAACATCAGTAGCTGCGGGGAGTGGGCTCCCTACTGGAGCAGAATCCATCACCTGGTATGGATTCTTAAAGTGGAGGTGTGTGTGTGTGTGTGTGTGTGTGTGTGTGTAACTGATGTATCCTGTGGTGGACAGATGTGCGTGCATGCACGCACGCTCTGTAACAAGGCCCCTAGAGTGTGTCCAGGCTAATGAAACCAGGTGTATCATGCCTGCCTCCAGGTGTCCACCTAATCATTACACATTTTCCACTCTCCCTCTTTCTGTCCTGGATGTTTTCTGTGCATGTATAATATGAATGTCTGTATGCGTGCACTCTAATGTGGACGTCTGCCATGTTTGTCATGTTTTTTTCCATGACTGCCTCCTTGGAGCTCCTGCTGTGATTATGTGCCAGGGACAGGGATTTCCCTGAACCCATTAACATAAGTAGGGAATGAAGCCATTGCAGTTGGCCTTTGTACATATTTTGAGTCTTGTTAGCTGAAGAAATGAAGACAAGTCATAGTTGTTCAGGGTTGAATGTAAGTTTAGTTTAGCCTCAGTCTGTCTCCGGAAAATGTGTTTATACACTGAACTAACACCCTGGGCTCCAGAAACATATTACAACCATTTTTTTTTCCCCCAGTGTGCGCAAAATAAAACATTTGCTCATGTGTCTCACAAACTAGAAGTCCCTTAGCTTTGCTTTCTTCTCAGTCCTGGCTCAACACCTCGATTTCCTAACGCCAAGCTGAGCTGTACAATAGTTACTCAAATTTGGGAAAACATAGTGCACCCCCTACTGATGGCTCTTATAATTGTCAGTGAAGCTCAGTGAGATTTCATGCTCCCACAAATTAAAGTCCCAGCTACCCAACTCTTTTTCACCAGACAAAAGCAAACACCTTTACCTCTCAACCCTCAACCTCATTTACACCTTCCATTCCACCCTCAGTTTCCTCCCTCCCTCCCTGCCATCCAGCCCTAATGACAGGCTGCGAGAAAACAGGAAAAGAGGCCATGATCCCGGTGATGGCGTGGAAATTGGCCTTAGCCGCAGGTCTTTATCTAAACATAAGCCCACCACAGCACTGGCTGACAAGTGACAGCAGTCTCACACAGGCTCGTGCTTGGAGCTGGAAAGAAAGCTCTCGCTTTGTTTTATTGTGTCTTGTAGATCATTCAGTTATTTTGTATTAAATAAGAGACAAATGGCTTCTTGCACAGATTAGGAGGGAATTATTTGGTTAAAAAGCTGCGTTATCAGTTAGAGTAAGGAGATGCTGTGCTGTGGAAGAGAATGTGGAGAAGAATTGAGTAAGGACCAAGGACTGTGAGAACTGAACTACACAAGGCATTCATTGAAAGAGACTGAGGCCGAATCATTTTCACAGGATTCACACTTGCTAAAAAAAAAAAAACCTTACACTACTTCTTCCTCTCTCCCTCTTCACCAGGCTATGTACTTGGAGCAATTGTTGGCCTGCGTGAATGTGCTTCTGCGTCAGTGTGAGTCAGACTGTGGTTTGGTCAGCCTGCAGCTGCTGCAGGTGCTGGTCACTGCCCAGAGTCTCTCCACTGAACCACATCTCAGTGAAAAGGTGAGAAAACACAAATTATCATTATGGAAACACAATCCCAGATACTCTCTGAGCACTGCCATGACTTTGTTCACCATGGGCAAAGCAGCATATTAGCTCACCTGTGTAATTCTTCAGTTCTGCTCTGAAATTGCACAATTTTTAAACCTTTTCTCCTTGAATATTCTTTTTACACCCCTTTTATTAGAAAGGTGAGCAGGTTTTATGATACAAAAGGAATGTCAGCATTTTCTATGGGTTCACAGTGGGCATAGCTGACAGTGGGCATTACCCACTTAACCAGAGGAGCTGAAGTTGCACCTTTGGAGTGGAACTTTAAATCCAGCCTGTGTGAAAAGTGGAGAAAGAGACAGACAGACAGAAATAGAGAAAGGAAAACAGACAGTTGTGTTTCTTAGCAGGTGTGTCATCAGTCCAGTGCCGTTTGTGGCTTCACAACGCCTCTGCAGGTGGCAAAAGGAAACGGATACGTAAAACTAGCAAGCTTTCATGTGGTGGCCGGCCACCAAATGCAGAGGGACAAACAAGTGAAAACCTGCAGTATCTGGGGCCAGGGTGTCACCTAACTTCTCATTGCTGTAGGAGGCTAATGACAGGGAGAGAAGCGGGAAGAAATTGGCACTGATGCTTACCAGACACCACATGGGCCTTGTGTGTGTGTGTGTGTGTGTGTGTGTGTGTGTGTGTGTGTGTGTGTGTGTGTGTGTGTGTGTGTACATCTGTCTGCATTGGTGTGTTGGAAGAGATGGGAAGGAATGGATTAAGAAAGAGAGGGAGGGTGAGAATGGCCTTGGGCATTCCCGGACCCAGAGGAAACGTCGAACTTGTTTTCCCAGAAAAGGGGCACGTCTTTCCCATCAGTGGACAGCTCAGGGTTGTCTAGCTCTCTTCTGAAGGGGCCGATGTGTGACTCAGACATTGTCTCTGTCCCTGTCCATCCCTGAGGGACTATGAAGGGAAATATGAAGTGTCCTTAAAGTCTGTTCCCCTGCCCAAAAGAATCAGCTAATTATTTACTATACTCTCGTTCATACTCTTTCCTGTCAGCTTTATTGGTGTGTGTGTGTGTGTGCGTGCATCAGTCCCTCTACTTGTTACATGCTGTGTATTTGTCAGAGTTTTTGTTTCTAAGTGGCTTTATAGTGGCTTTATGTGTGAGACCTTGCCATGTCTGCCGTGTTGTTCTTCCCATGGTCTCACATGATGATTTTGTCTGCCATGAGAGCATGACCTTAAGAATTCCTGAAATGACTTTAAAAAAAAAACTTGTTGTAACTGTTCAACTTAAACACAACGCTGCCTTGTTATCACTTACTTTCATTAACTCTTCTTTTAGTTTGTATGTGTCTTTGTCTTCCTTTGGACTAAATTCTTTATAATTTCAAGTAAGAATTGCAGCTTGAAAATGTATTTCTCACATTATTTTGTTCCACCTGTCCCTCCCTCAGGCCTTGGAGAGTGTGCAGTTCTTGTGTAAGATGCAGGGCCTGGACTCAGTGATGGCGCTCTATAGACAACATATGGGCCAGCTGCTAGACTGGCTGTCTGCCTCTGTCAGCACCTGGTCCAGTTACTCCCCACAGAGACTCCAACTGCATATCATAGTCGTACAGTCAGGTGAGAAGCGAAGCCCGAATGTGCAGACATTGCCTTATTATACTGCTGGTGTTGATGTTTGCACACACAGTATAGTGACAAAGTAATGGTGGGAAAAGTACAGTAAAAGTTTGAGACCAAATGACTTGTTAATGATGATAAAGTCACCACATCAGTCATCAATTTCATCATGCTGTATTAGTGTAACCTCTTTCTTCAAACCCAAGTGTTTTCACTGGTATTTTCACATAGTCCCACACTACTTCTAAAGGTAAACTGAAGATGTACATATGCATTAATAGCTCAACACAGTGTGTGTGTGCGCTGACCAGGGTAATTGTCAGCACCACATGATGGATGTGAGAGCAACTGCCATGTGTTTAAGATAAAAAAATTTAGTGTCACTGTCCAAAACCCATCAGTGATTGTCACTCACGTTTGTGAGGTTTCTTCATACACAGTGTAGGAACTTCTCATCATTTTCTGTTTTCCCCCCCAGAGAGGCTCATGGTTGAACACAGAAAAACACTGGCTGGCTTGCTGACTTTTGTAAATCCCTGTCTCTTCCTCTGTTTGTCAGTAAGCCACTGTGTCACAGGCTTGTCTAAAGGTGTTAGTCTGTGCTTGTGTGTATGGTGCAGTGGCTTAAAAAGCTGTGACCCTGTCTTTGATGCAGGGACTTCACTTTACATCCCTCTATACCATATAATCCTCCATCTTCAGCACCACCCTGTGACACACTTTCATCTCCATCTCCTTCTTCCTCCCTCCCCTCTCTTTCTAATTGACCGGGTACCCCTGTGATCCTCACATACACAAACACACTCTCATGACCAACTGACCAGTCCATTCAGAATCCGTTCAGAGTCCACTCAGTGATCCCCGTGCAGGTCACTACATCAAACAGCACCATAGCTGCCTGCTCTTGACCTTCCCCTGGATCGGGGCCACTTTGAAGCTCAGCCTGTGTGTCTGCGTGTGTTTCATTTGTGCATGTTCAAAGCTGCTCTAAGCCTCCCTAGATGTTATTCTTGCAGATTTGATCTTTGGGCTTATTAACTTGACACAAGGACGTTTTTTTTTGTTTTGTTTTACAAACAGCAAAACAGACAGTGTGCAGCCGCTGTGTTTTGATGTGCACGTGATTCAGGGAAATCCTTCCACTGCTGAACAATTGTCGGTAGTTAATATGACAACTGAGAATTGGTCATTTTGCTTGCTCATCAGCTCTTGACATTCCATCTGTGTTTCTGGGAAACAGAATAGTTATTGTCCTCTCATATCCTCTTCACAGTCTTATGTTCTTTAGCCGGTATGAGAATGTCTG
>NW_018128153.1:187913-198081 GCF_001952655.1 Monopterus albus
TCCCTATGGTACATTTTAGTGCCTTGCTCGAGGAAAGGAAACATGTTAACAGTCTCTCTAAACATTAATGAGAAGTCCATTTGTCTCGTAATGTAGTGCAATCTCCTATCACTGCCTTGTTATATCCATAGTTATTACAAGACAACCTGCAGATGTCTTCTCTAACACCTGTTATTAACTGATACACCCTTTGATTCACACTCCTTTTGGATGAAATAGGTCTCCTTTTCCACATCTCGCTCACTGTTTTCCCATATTTTCTTTATGGCTCCTCTCATGTCTGTACATTTGAGTCCAAACAGGGCATGAACGCTTATCACTCATTACACACACACACACACACACACATTACTATATAAAGCTCTGTAAACATGCAGTCAGACTGCTGTGTGTGTGGGCATGACCATAACTAGGAAAGCTTGCACTGCAACTTTCTTATTCTCTCATAAGACACTTGTAGAGAAATACTCTGTTACATAAAGAACTTTTTATGGCTCATTTTCTCTGAGTCATAATATCGTCGTGTCACTGTCTCACTAGTCCATTAAGGTTTCAAAAACACGAGCCGTCTGGTCAGTGCTAAATACAAACGTGGTCATGAGTCTGTGTGATCCTTTTTTTTTTTTTTGTGGGTCGTTTGATAGTTGGTCCTGACAAAAGGCAAACTCTTGCAAAGTGACGTGGAAAATCCAAGCTCCTTTGTGCAGCTAAGAACTCAATAAGTATCACGCAGTAGTAACACAAATGTGTCTGTATGTGTTATAGGTCCAGTGATAGGGGAGTTTGTGAGCCAGCTGATGCCTCTGCTCCAGACCTGCCTCAAACCAGACAAAGACCCAGAAATGAGGATGAGCATCTTCACAATGCTTGCCAAGTTACTCGTGGACGCAGCCAACACAGTGGATTCCCAGGGGTGAGAGGGACATACATGCACACATTCACTTAGAAACAGACACACAAGCTCACACACAGAGCAAGGTAAACTATGAAACAAATATAGGAAGGAAATGTCAGTAATTTGAATGATTACTGGCTGGTGATGGAGGTGAGAGAGGAGAGATGTCTGGTACATGGGAGAGGAGCTCCTGTTTGCTACCGTCCTCCTCTGTGACAACCCCCACCCACACACACATTCTGTCCAGGGTTTCCTCTGAGTCCTCAGCTGTGCGGTCTTCAGCCTGGGCTCACAGCCCTAATCTGAGGGAACGCATTAAGTCTGAGGCCTGTCCCAGATCCTGGCGATCACAGCAGCTGCTCCTATCGATCAAGAAGAAAAAATTGTCCATGGGTTGCCATGGAGACATCTGTCCAGCGTGTTTCTAACGCTGTCTCACTAGACCTGCAGCCAAAAAGCCTGTAAGAGTTGGTAGCTGCTTCTTTTGGATAATATGAGGAACAGACTGTTAGCCTTTGTGTGCTGAGATCTTTTTCTTGAACCTGGCACCAGTGTAAAGAATACTGCACAAAATAAGGTGCTTGTCAGTGAATTATGCCAGATAAACAACAAAAAGTGGTCTCAAGCCAAAACATTGTGCCAGCTTTGCCAAAATCTTCATCCTCCATCAGATGATTTTATTCATAAATGTGCATATTAGACAAAAGAGGTCTTTCTCTTTCCCACTTACCATGCGGCCACCTGTGCTGCTCACTGTTGCCCTTGTTCCTGAGCTCTGTCTCTGATAATCTCAGAACCATCAGGACACAGAAATCATGTTACACCTTCAAAAGGTTTCAAACAAATGCTTAACTTATACTATGTGGGGCAGTCTTTCCATAATATTGCCATTCCTACTCATCTCATCCTTCTATTTATGATTTGCACAGAAGTGTCATCAAGAGGACAATGATAGTCATAGAGAAAACCTCTTCTCTTTGTTCTACAACCAAAAGAACTTAATGACAGCTCCACTATAGAAGCAGAAAGAGAAAGTGGGTTTGTGTGCATGTAAATGCCTTTCATCCACACATACACACATACGCATAATGTTTTTCTTTCATGTGGATTTGTGTGCTGTGATTAAAAAGCTGGATGTGAAATCTAAGAAGGTGATGTGTGAGAAATGAAAGTTCACATATTTTCCCCTAGATTTTGGAAATCGTGCCATTTGCAGACGAGATATGGGGTGCTTTCATACATTTACTGTATGAATTACAAAAGGCATCTGTGCATCTGTAAAACACAGCCTTAAAGGTGCATTAAGTAGGATTTCCCTCAACGTCTGATGAACCAAATGGAAACGGGACAGGGTGTAGTGTCTCTCAGCTGTATTGCCCTCCTCTATGACACTGCCAGCTGCAGCCATTCTCTCGTTTTTCCAGCTTCTGTACCTGGTGGTGTTGAAATCCGGTCCATAAATGAACCCCACCTGCCACCGAGCAAAATGTGTGTGAAACATTTTTCTGAACCGTTAGTAGAAATTTCAACCAACCACCAGCCACATCGGACTTCTCATCAGCTGAAAGTCTGAACCAGTGTCTGCAAGACCGAAGAAGCCGTGTTCTTTAGCACAGAGAGATTGGGGCAAAGAAAGAGCAAAAACCAGGGTTACCATCAGTTTGGCTTTTTGAGATGGAGAGTGTTAAAAGCAGCCAAATGACTCAAATTTGATACAGATGTGGCACCATTCCTATGGATGCATTTGTATCTAAACGTGTTTGTTTTGGTAATATTAGCGACCTGGCATGGTCATGGTTTTTACCTTTGTATTAAGTCAATATTATTTCAATCTGGTGGTAATTGAATCTTTGTGTGACATTAGTGGTTTGTGACACATCAGCAGTAACCAGAGCATTCTACTCATGGTTTTACTGGATTTCCACATTCACTTGTTAAGCTGCTAATACAGCTTCAGACTGAAGGCTGCATTTTGTACAGCTGTTGCAAACAGGGCTCCATGGTTTGTCACAGTTTTAGGAAACAGGATGGGTGAGGCAAAGAGTGCTGAGGAGTGGTTTCTGGTGTGAGTTTGTTTTGAGCATCAATAGACAGGTAGAGCACCTTTAAATAACTAATTTTGCTTGAATAAATTATAAAGTTTTATAGAAAAAGTACATGTTCATAACATAATTTAGTTGAAATCTGATCATCAGTACTCTTCCCTAACCGGTCCTATTTGATGGCAAACTCAGTTAGTTGTTAAGAAATAGAAGTTGTGCTGTGAGAAAGAGCTGTGAGTGAGAGTAACCCTTACAGAAGCACAGTCAGCTCCACTGTGTAGAGGCCCATGAGATGTGTACAGTCAGAATTCCCTGGCATTTTCTGTATTTGTGTGTGTGTGTGTGTGTGTGTGTGTGTGTGTGTGTGTGTGTGTGTGTGTGTGTGTGTGTGTGTGTGTGTGTGTGTGTGTGTGTGTGTGTGTGCGCAGTGATTCAAGCGAACAGTAAAATCCTCATCTTTTTTCCCATGGACATCATCCCTGTAATGTGGAAATATGTTCTTCCATCTTCTGGCATCATTCATGATGAGCTTTCAATACTTGTCAAGATGAAGACACTGAGCTAAGGCAGCAGCACAGACCTGGCTCTATTAGTGGCAAACAGTCTCCCCCTGCTGGCACTGACATGTTAGAGCATACTCTTGGAAACACACGGCAAGTTTACTGTGACACCAGCAGAACAGGCCAGAGGACAGATGCAACTGCCAGAGCTTGTAGAGCTGATTTGGTGCAAAGAGCAGTGGAGAGTCTGTGTTAGAGGAGCAGGGAAAGGAGGACATCTGGATGTTGCACTCCTCGTCTCCTGCATCCACTCCACTGTCCCCCACCTCCACCTCTTCTGCCTTAGAAAGTGTGGGAAAATGACTGCTGTATAGGTGTTGTCTAGCAGTTGCATATAAATTCAGCAGACACATTACGTTCCCAGTAGTCGCCATTATTTGCTTGTCCTCAACTACTATTAGATACACAATATGGGTTTAGTTGTTGTAGTTGTTAAAGTTTATAAATGCCTAAAGCCTCCCACAGAAACGTCTTTCTCTGCTCCAGTATATTTTTACTTCCTGCCTTCCTCCAGACATTTCCGTGATGAGTCGGAGAAGTTCCTGTGTGATGTGCTGCTCCCTAACTTGGTGTGGCACGCAGGTCGCACCGCCGCTGCCGTCCGCACCTCAGCCCTCAGCTGTCTGCTGGCCCTCCTGCATGGAGGAGCCATCGCACCTGGACAGGTACACACATAAACAAACACTTGAGAGATGACATCTACAAATACATCTGCACAAAGGCAAATGTGACACACTGGTTACATCTGTTTCCACCTATGCAAAGGGACCCATAAGCACTGGAAGCAAACACCAGATGTGAACCTCCTCCAGTAGCGCTGTATGTACTCCTGATCTCCAGTCTGCAGAAACACTTTTTATTGACTCAGCTGTAAAAGAAAGATGTGGTAGTGCATTCTTCTCATCCATTAGGAGCTGACATTTGTTTTCTAATTCTCTGTTTTGTCCATTTCGCATCAAAATATATAGTCCCAGTTGGCCATCTAAGAAAATATATCCACCATTTTTCTCTCCTTGGCTAAAAGACTTGGCCAAAGCAGGTAGCAGGTGTACGCGGGGGCGAGTGGGTTCACATACCTTGGTCCCTGAGGAACAATGCTTTCACTTTTCTAGGACCTTGTTATGTGTAGGAACTATCAGCGGGACATGCTTTTGCACCTGCCTGTTGGAGCCTGTGCCCAGCTACCGTGTGTGTGTGTACTCACACAAACACACACAACCATCTGGCTGTGTTTGTCCTCTCATGTGCAGAGTGACCACTTAAAACTGGTGCGCACACCACCTCTTTTTGCACATCTTTACTGTAGCTACAAGGCAAAGGAAGCAGCTGGGGGACGATGTGAGTATGGGTGCGGGTGTGTGATCAAACCTTTACCCTCCATTGACATCCGAACCTCCCCGCAAGAACAGAAAAGCTGGAAAAGTGGCCACTACATAGGACTGAGCTTTGAAATTAGGTTACAGTTGAGATGTTCTAAACATTTCCTGATGAGTATAACAACAGAAGGTTATGGGGTTATTCCACAAAACAGCCTTTCATTTAGAAGGACATTGTTTTCTCAGGACTCACTGTGAAAACATTTAGCAACCCCAGTGAAACATGACACCCCCAGATTATCACTGATGTAATGCCGGATCACTTCTCTGCCAAATTTTCCTCCCCTTGTCTTTTTCTTTCCTACTTCTCATTCATGATAATTAAGTAAATTGAAATCACACATTTTAGAGATGGTTTTGGAAATTAAAGCAAGTGGCTGCGTCGATGCAGCCTCAAAAGCAGCCACACATGCAAGTTCATGGCCTCTAGGAGTACATTCTTTACAATTGTGGAAATGGAAAAAAATGACACTACTTTAACAAGAAAACCACACTTTTTAATTAACTAGGGACATGATTTCTCCTTAGGTATTGTTGACTTGTATTAAACCCCTGGACAAACTGTGGGATTGTCATTTAGTGCTGGTCTCTTTTCTGGTGCAGCTGCTGTGTCTAGAGCAGAAGCTGAGTCCCCAGGTTTTCTCAGCTCTTGAAGAGGACTCTCAGATGAGCAGGCTGTTGGCTTCTCGCTCTCTGTCCACAATACTCAGATTGATAGGAACGAGTCTGCACCCTGAGGCCCTCAACAAGATCTATCCTGGTAAAAGACAAACATTCTGTCATAGTGCACACTGACATTTACATGTACACAGTTAATTCTGTATTATTGCATATCACCATTTTAGTATGAATTAATACACAAGAAACCTTTTCTGATATTCAAAGTAACTGTTAATGCCTGGTACCACAGTTGTGTTAATAGAAAACTGATCCTCATATTAGCAAAAAATGATAATAATGAGGATTCAAAACTAAAAGAAGCTAATTTTATTTTTGTGATAGTAAATTTTGTGTGTGGGTATCTTTCCTCTGTAGAGTTATTGAAACGTCTGGACGACAGTAGTGAGCAGGTGCGTGCTATGGCTCTGCAGACCCTGGGGCTATGGCTGTCCTGTCTGACCGAAAGCTACAGCCCTGAGCTCTACGCTCCTCACCTGCAGCTCTTCTTCCAGCAGCTCCTCCTACACCTGGACGACCCTGACAGCTCGGTACAGGACCAAGTGCTAGGTGAGACTGAGTGGGGAGTTTGAACCTCTAACCTCAAAGATAAAGATTATAGATAGTGATGATAGGTGAGGGCTTAACTGGTGGAAATGCACATGTTGTTGAAGCTGGTTGTAAAAATGAATACTTCATCTGGATCTTACTGACAGGAATATGAAACATCCTCAAGCACGTGTACTGAATATGACTTGAAATGGTGATGGGATATGAGCCTTATGGCCTTGATTATCTGATAACGGCTGATATAGATAGTAAAGATGATGATGTGAATGTGAGGCTGTGAGTTTAGATTTGATGATTTGCAGACCAGCCTGCTGTGTCTGAGACACTCACGGAGGGATAAGAAGAATTGGGAGTATCCTCTATCAAACACTAGGTTATTGTACTGGCTCACTTCCAGCAGATTCCCCCCTGTTCTTTATATCAGAAGCACACCATTATTCATCTTTTCCATGCAATTGATCACCAAGAGCGACTTGAGCAATTCTCCCTGCTAAAGCCTGTTAAAGGTGGTGGTGGTCCTCACAAGTGAAGCAGAAAATCCTGGTATGGATAAGTGCCCACCTGAGAGAGATGCTTCACAGGTTAATATGTTTGTCCTATCATCTGTATAATTTCCCTGCCAGTACACCTGGTTAGACTGGGTCATCTGTGTGGCTGCCTGTCCACCCAGAGTCTCCCTCCACAACAGTCCCACCTAATGACAACCACATGGGAACCCCCTTTCCTCCCCACCACCTTCCCACATCTGTCCTCACAACCATCCTGCTTGATCCTTCTGTCTTTTATTTGTCCATCTGTTTTGCTGCTTGTATAACCAGTGTTTTCAGTGACAGCCCAGTAGCTTCACAGCTGTGTTTTATTGGAGTATTAATGGAAAGTCTGAGTAGCTTTTCTTGAAGTATGTAACCAAGACTCTGCTCCTCTGGACTTTCACTCACTCCTACTCTCATGGATGTTAGCTGTCATTACTTCTGACAGGACACAGGTGAGCGCTGATGCCTTAGCCAGCGATGAGGTGCCTGAGAAGGCATTTATACGCTCAATGCATGCAGCTGTAGTTTTCATACCATGAATTCTAGCTCTGCAGGACAGCTTTTAAAGACTTCCAAAGACAAAATGCATTTTCTGTTGTGGCCATTGGTTATCAAGTGTCTGTAACCTTGACAGCAGAAGGAAGAACACATGTAAACCAACTTTATGAACCAGCCTTTGCCCACATACTGTATGTATATATTTCTTGCAGTTGAGTGATTTTGTATGTTCTGCATGTGTATTTTAGGGATTCTTTCTGAACACCTACATGCTAATACAGTGTCTGCCCCCATGCAACGTAAAGATAAAAACATTATGTGTAGCCCAGTTCTTCAAACTGTCTTTGTGAAATGAGAGAACCTCACAGTGATAGCTTGTATCTGACAGCACCCATGACTGCCTTCACCGCAAATGTGGAAGCGTTCCTCCCTCTAATGCATGGCTCTGTTTGAAGCCCTCTTTTTCCCTCCCCACTCACTTTCTTCCTCTCTATCTCTCTCTTTGTTCCTTTAATAGTAGATCTCATTTTTATGCTTCTTGGATTTCAAACACATATCTGTGAAGTGGCTTGATGTCTGCAGCATGTCCTGACAGCATGATGGACGCCCCCCACCGCCCCCTCCCTCTCATCCCTCCTCCTATCACTCATTCAGTCCTCCGCTCTGGTAATCCCACCATCCTGGCGGTGCGGCTGCTACCTGCTCAATCACACAAGACTGTTGGCACAAGCATAACTCACTTCTCACAAGTCATCATTGTTCTCCTTTAATTCACCGTCCTACCTCCCCTTCCTCCATCCCAGCTGAGTGCAGTATACACAAAAGCTAAAAATCCCCTCCAACTCCTTGAACAACAAAGGCGGGTATCAGGTGATGAGTTTACATGAACTAACTCATCCAGAGTGACAGCATGTCACCACTGGAACAGCACTTCTTCACGGTGGTTTCCGAAGCATTTATCCACGGATAATAATTCAACTAACTCTCTATACATCGGCAGAAGGTGTAGAAATGACTGCTTGGACAGAGAATTATTGCCTCCCACTGGAGGAAAAGGGTGTTTGTACTGTTTGAGTTGTAGAGTGGATGTAGTGTAGTTCATCACTGCCATCTGCTGGTCTTCAGACTTCTGGCAAACTTCAAATCAGTAGCTTCAAATCAGAAACTAAGCACATTCAACCTGGATGTGCATGTGCCTGCTGCAGGCTATTTGAATACTTGTTTCCCTGAAATAAATATGAGTGCACAGAACAGGTGGAACTAAGTACAAATAAAATCACATCCTTAAGACTCCTTCAGTGGTGGAATACAACTATGAATACATTTACTACAGAACTAAATTTGATTGAAACAGGATGTTAGAAAACAGTGTTTATATTTTGTTCGGTTAGAGTTCTTTTAATATAAAATACTTCACTTAGTGCAGTTTTTGATGGAGGTGAGTATACTCAGACTAATTGTCCTTTCTCATCACATATCTTGAATGCTTACTTACATATGCTTTTGGACTTTGGGTTGTGTGTCTAGAGGTCCTGAAGAAAGGCAGCTCTGTCCACCCGGCTCTTCTGAAGAGTGAGGTAGAAGCAGTGAGAGACAAACATCGGAGTCCTCTCTACTGTGACCAGTTGCTCCAGCACATCGGCTAAACAGCACATCGGCCCGCTGCCCATGGAGGCCGCCACAGACTGTCCTGAGTGAAACATACAAGGCAAATGTAGAGGCTGACATTTGTGCATTCCTTGAAAGAATGTTCACTTTCTGGTTATCAACCCCAGTTGTATAGTTATTTATAACAGCATTTCAAATTACTATGGAGTATTTTTTTACCTAAAAGGCCCAACATTGATGGAATTTAATTCATTGTCCAACTATTGGCCTTAAATTCAGTGGAGATTTCAGATAAACAGGTTTTTTAATGCAAACCATCTCCTGATACCATTCATTCAATGATATGTTTTTCTGCATCATTTGCATTTTATGCCATCGGCTTTAATGTTTGGTTTTAATAAAAAACAGTTTTGACTATGGTTGTGTTTACACTTTTAGTGAAATCATCAAACTCTCAGTACCCCATCCTCCAGATGATGATGAGTAGTGGTCACCCATATGGGTTCTTCAACAGCCGACGCTGATGCTAATCTTTACAGAGCGAGGAGGTCAATATAAAATGTCAATGTTATGTTGTTGTTGTTGCCCCCATAAAAAGACTAACAGGCTGTAAGGGCCGTCCTGAGCGCAGACATCAGTGGGTGCCAGTTATCCAAAAATGCCAGTATCCGTCGATTAATCAGCCAACCAGTTAATCAGTCGATCGCTATTGATGAGTCCGAGATGAGCTGGGTTATACGATTTTTGTTGGGCTATTAACTATCATAATTAAGAAACATATGAATCTTTGGAAGAAAGCCATCTTTGAAAACATAAAGGATAGAAACAATCATGGACAGATTTTGTAAAAACTAACAAAAGCTAAAATATTATTTGTCTTTTTATTTTGAATGTTCTGACCGGATGTTTCTCAATGCTTTTATGATTTTTGAAACTTGACATTGGCGCTTCCTCTCCTACCTCCTCTCCTGCCTCCTCTCCATCCTCTGCAAAGTGAAACCGCTGACTCTCGGTCATCTTTTTGCGTGCGTGTACGTGTGCGAGCTTCTCTCTGACACACCATCATGTAGCCACCGTAGCGCTGACAGCACAGCTCCATCCATGTCATCTTTCTGAACAGCGACTCTTTGGTCCTCCGGTCCGGTCGTAACATAACCGTCCTGTCCTCCGTGCGCCATGCTGCAGATCGGAGATGAAGTTGTGCATTTCTCGGCGGTTTTTCTGCTGGTGATGGTCGTGACGAGGAGCGCTACGGGGGCCTCCCTGTTCACCGCGTTCCTCTACGTCTTTATGGTGATGTTCCGGTTTCCTCCGGTACCAGCAGACCAGGCCAGGCGCGTCCTGCGGCCCAGGGCTCCTTCAGGCGGCGTGCCGGTGGTGGCTCACCGCGGAGGCAGCCACGACGCCCCGGAGAACACCTTGGCCGCGA
>NW_018128153.1:198102-206893 GCF_001952655.1 Monopterus albus
GCTCCGGAGAACACCTTGGCCGCGATCAGAGAGGTCGGACTGCATGCAGTCATCAGTCCTTTGTGATGGAAATTCAGAGCTGTAGGCTGCATGGGCCTGTGTACTATACAGCTAAAGTATTAGGTTATAAAAACCTTTAACACCAACATAAATTATACATTTCCTTTCTGTATAAGTCTAGAGCACGGACTCCCCAAAGAAGTATTAGGGCAATTTCATGAAAGATTTAACCCACATAGCCTAATAGATATGCTGAAATTATATGTTTAAGCAGCACCACATCAGAGAAGCTGATGTTTGCAGACCAGTGGCTCTTTTTGCTCATTGGCATTGTTCTCTAATTTACTTTGGAAAATAAACTGTTTATAAATTGATGTGCTCTCAATGACAAACCCTTTAACTGGATAGCCTTAGACTCAAACCTGTAAAGCCTTCCTGCTGTGCTTTTATTCTAACTGTCCAACATAATGTTGTCTTGTACAATACATTTATAATCCTTCAGAGATCATCTACTCTCTGACCTAATAAATTCTACCATGGCTTTCTAAACAGCTTTTCAGAGTCAGTAGCCATGCTGATGCTGGATGCTTCATTTTGATGCCTTTTCTGTGTGATTTAGGCTCATTTTCTTCTGTTGTTAGACACATCAAGTCAAAAATAGTTCTCTTCTCATTCTCATTTCCATCGTGCCCTCCAATTCTTCCCTATCATCTCCTGTTCTAGGCCAGTAAGAACAGAGCAACTGGAGTGGAGCTGGACCTGAGTTTCACAGCTGATGGTGTGGCGATACTGATGCACGACGAGACTGTGGATCGTACCACCAACGGCTCTGGAGCAGTTGGCAAACTGCAGTTTGTCCAGCTAAAGAGACTAGATGCTGCTGCTCGACACAGGCTAAAGTACGCTTCCCATCAATCAGTAGTTTCAGCTTTGCTAAGATTGTGATTTCATGCTTTGATAAGGAAACGTAGGACAGCGTGTCCTTGAAATACTACAGAATGCACTTGATTTGAAATCTGTGAAGTTCTTTTTGCTAAAAAGTTGCAGAAATGTTTTCATACAAGACAATACCACAATAAGCCCTTTCCAGATACCGTTTATCACAATTTAAAGACTTTGAAACTCAGTTTCACCACTAGGGAACAAGATAAACAGTTTTGAATGTGAGAAGTTGATGCAGCATGAATATTGTCTGTTTTTCTTTAAAAATAAAGTGTTTCATCTGCAGGGACAAGTTCAGTGGAGAGACGGTACCAACTCTGCAGGAGGCAGTGGAGGAGTGCATCAGACACCAGCTGATCATCTTCTTTGATGTCAGAGGTCAACCTGATAAGGTACTGAACAGATTTACCTAGTCTAACAGGCATATGGATATATACATATCTCTGGAACAGTAATACAGTTGCAGTGACTTAAAGTGCCCATGCTTATTTTGCTTGTTTCCAGCCATTTAATGTTTAATCTTGGTAGCTCTACATTAGCTTGGCACCCCTCATAACTCCAAATAGTCTGTAATCATTTCAGAAGGAGGGAAATCTGGGCATCTTTGCTTAGACTGCTGCCCCCGCGACCCGGTTCTGGATAAGCGGAGGAAAATGGATGGATGGATGGCATTTCAGAACCATAAAACCAAAGAGCCGCTTCCTAAAAATGAGAGGATAGTTCGTGAACATGCACAACTCCTGTTGCCAGTGTCTAAAGTGGGCAGCAGGGCGAACCACATCGGCATTATTTATTTGAATTTGTCCTCCACAGAACCAGTGTACCAATGAAAAGCGATGTGTAACACTAAAGAAAGCGGGTAACTGAGAAACCCCATATTTTAACTGGCATAATGCAGACACAGTAATTTCTCCAGCCTTACAACAATTATCTGTAATGTTACAAAAACAACCTATTAACAGACATGTAATGTGTGTTTTTTTTTGACTTATCGTTAAGGCCCATTGAGTAGTGGAAACATCACTCCCTTTCAAGTAGCTCCAAGGTTGGTAAATCCAACCGGTGGTCACTGTGTCTAGGTTAGACCCAGTCAGGTAGAACAGCGAGTCCCTGTACAGGAACATTCCCGGACATGCAGTAACCTCAGGCCCTGTATTTTTCTCCACATCCTCTGGTCACAGTGCAGCGGCAGGAGGTAAAATATATCCACAAAACCAGGTGCAGTCAAAAAATTCTGCTTTTACAATGGCACCAGTGGATGTCAGCCAAGCTCACATGAACACGCAACTGCCTGAAAGTTGTGACCATTCAAGGAAATCCTTAAACGGACACATAATGCTTTAATTTGCTAGAAAAAAAGCCTCACAAGCAAGAGTTTGCGAGATGTGTCTAAACCGAATTGCTTCAGCATAGAACTACTAGAACATACGTACGTCTAAGATGATAATTCACTGTTGTACCATTGTAGATAAGTCAAAAAACAAGGAAAAGCATGTAACCCACTGCTCAATGCATTGTTAAAAAGTGCCTGTTGTGTTATCCACAACTCTCAAAATGCAGAGAAAAGATACTAGGACACACTATAAAGATGTATCAAATGGTTGGTCTATGTTAAATAATAAAGTAATGGAGAACTGTCTCCTACTTTCTGAGGAAAAATGAGCTGAGAAAGCACAAACTTCAGCACAAACTCTTCAAATAAGAGATTGAGAGCTAAACAGTGTTGTAATATTGTCACATTCTCCTGTTTATATGGAAGATTGATAAGGTTTCCTCTTCACCAGGCTGCATCAGTGCTTCATGAGATGTATGAGAGGTTCCCTGTTCTTTACAATTCCAGTATTGTTTCCTCTTTTGAACCCAAAGTCATCTACAAGGTAACACAAAAGAAATAATGCAATGAGAGTAATGAAAATGCAAATACTGACCTTTGTAGTTTTTTACATCCCTGTACAAATCTGAACCTGTGTTTACAAGAAATTGGTTTGTTTTCATTTTTTCCCCCATTTATTTATTTGCTTACATACATTATAGTTTATTAATTGTCTAAATATTGAGCAGTGAGTTGGCCACTGAGTAACAATGTTCAAGGCTTTGCTGACATTTTCCTCTTTTTCTTTTCTAGCTAAAGCCTAAAATAAAAGTTTGACAGGGACACTGCTTTAAACTGACACATGAAAGTACTGTATTTGTAGTAGTATTTAAAAGTAATCCAAGACAAACTAGTTGGTATGATACATAAAACCCTCCATCTACTTTCTTAAGAAGACAACATTTTACTGACCTCTGACCTCCTCCGGTCCACAGATGCGTCAGACTGACCCCAAAGTAGTCACGGCTCTCACCCACCGGCCCTGGAGACTGAGCCATTTTGGCGATGGGACTCCTCGCACCCTGTCAATGCGGGATCAGCTGTGGACAGGTCTTCTGGACATCTTGTTGGACTGGGCCCACCACCACATACTGTGGAAACTCTGTGGAGTCTCTGCCATCCTAGTGCACAAGGACTTCATCTCCCTGTAGGTGAAACTCATGCATTTTATCATTACAGTGCACCACCACAAAGATGCATCATTCACAGTTTAATGATGTTACTTTGATGAATGATGAATTTACATGATATAATACATTTGGCGTGATTATCAGAATGAACTGTCATGTAGTTTTTATTTGAATCTGAACATTTTTGAGACTGGCACAGTGATTCACAAGTCTTCAACCAGGCTAATTTAACTGCAAAACTCCCAGTGCAAGAGCTGCAACAAATGTCCTGTGCAGCTTTATTACTTGAAGAAACTAGTCATTATGAATTTAATAAAAAAAATTATCAAAATACAAAACTGGCTAATAAGCAGTCATTCTGCTGCTGCTGGAACCACCAAGTTGCAGAGTTGTTTTGTGCAGGTGACGGGTCAGAAGTAGGCGTTGCTTCATTTCACAGGGTCACGGGCTCCAGACGTTGGGGACCACTGTTCTGTATCATGTCCTGTTTACAACCAGCAGTGTTTATCTTGTCTTATCTTCTCCCCTTTCTTTTCTTTGACGCAGGGACTATGTTCACTACTGGGCAGAGCGAGGTGTGGAGGTTGTGGGCTGGACTGTTAACACCGCCGTGGAAAAAAACTACTACCAAAACCTGCTGAAGATTGGCTACATCACCGACAGTCTCCTAGAAGACTGTGAGCCTCATTACTGAATCCTCGCACACAGCATTTCAAGACATATGAAGGTGATTAAAGGCTCAAAGAAAATATTTCACAGCTTCCAAAGGAACAAATTACCAGTTGGAATCTGTTATTAACCAGAAAATTAAAAATATACCTGATTCATTATAATATTTAAAAATTTCTTGACTTCATGAAAAAACTGAAAATGCTGAAATATGCACAGTAGATGAAATTCAAATTAAGAAGCAAGTGAGAGAGGAACTTGGTGCTAACTAGCTTTGTAGTGGCAACTGAACATCACAAGCTTTACAGAAGTACATGTATGATTTACTGTATTGGTAAGTATATACATCCCCATCTATCATACAGCTTATGTCCCTTTAAATCTACAGTCCCACTAAACCTTGAAGGCTCGACTGTATACTTCCTTGTTCTTATCATACCTCCAACTCTCCTGCAGCAGGACCAAGGATCACACTACTCTCCTACCCTCTGCACTGATCTTTAAGAGGCTTTGTTACAAACAGACACCATTAGACACAGTGACATCACACCAACACCAGCTGTCATGACATTTATTTAATAATAGAAAATGTCTTGTGAATGTTCTACAGCTTGATATGATGACATTTTTGTCATCAAGTGCCACAAGTAGACAAGACATTTTAACTGTAAGATAAATGTCACAATACTTTAGGGAAAGTAACTCAGCAATACGTGTCTGACTTGTTTGATACTTGCATTATGAATTATTACTAGAGAAGGAGAACTTGTTTTGTGATCAGGGCTACAGGCAGGCCTTTCAAAACTGTGGTCTTCAATCCAGATTCCTACAGCGCTGCCCCACCTGCAAAACAAATGTTTGGCTCAACATTAAAAACCCACAAACGTCACATGACATTTGTTCATTTAAGGTTATGTAATGATTCAAATGCTGCTTTGAATAATTCTCCACAGTGCTAGGAACATGTAGAGGCATAAATACAGATTTCCTTGATTTTATTTTTATGAGATAGTGAATGTGCTGAATATCTGAATCTGCTTTAAAAAAAGTCAACCATGTGTAATTTGTAAGTGTAGAATGTCAATTTCCAGAAAAGACAGAGGATGTGATATTGTCCTCAGTCATAGTTGACTTATCCCTTTGTGTGTGTATGTTTTAATTAGTTATTTAAAGAGTTCTTGTAGGCAAAAGGCTTAACAGCTTGTTACCATCATTTTTTTTTTAAATGATCTTGGATTTCTTTTTCTCTTATTTCCAGTAGGGTTAAATCATAATTGGGTCACTTATCAATCTATTTCATCTTCATTGGCTGAAATAAGTTTTTATAATGTAAACACCAAGTGAGTAATGATCTTTTTAAATAGTATATGGGAATGTCCTTTGCACACTTTCTGTTAATGGCCAGCTGGGTGTCTTTGCGATTTCACTGTTTAATTTAGACACAGTCACCACAGAGTAAAGCATGAATGCCTTGTAAACAGAGTTGTGGGTGTATGACTTCTCCTTTGTGTACTGTAAACACAGAAACGTTGGGTACTGTAATATTGTAGGAGTTACATAGAAGAGCAGACAAATGACCCCTCTTTGAATAAATTCTTGAACAAATCCTCTTAGAGGGTTTTATTTATTTACTTCATGCTACACCAAACAGTGGAGTGAGTGCAGAAGGGGAAATCATATCTAAGATTGTACATGTTATTGGATATTTCAAGGATAATTTGCCTCAGCTGAGGGAGATCGAGGAAGAAGATCGTACACTTCCTTCTCATCTGCCTCTAGTTAGTGGTCCTTGGAGTCCCGCTGTGTTTCATGTTCTGCCACAACACCGGGACACTGTCTCTTTAAAACGCCGAGGGGCGTGTACGGACGCCGAGAAGTAGTGTGCGTCCAATGTCTTATGAACGACAGCCGCCTTTTCAGGTTATGTGACATTGTGGCACTACGAGACATCTCCGCAACAAAGTGACTTACATTATCTGTAAGTCATCTGACTGTGCCACTTGAGGTGAAAGCGCACGGCTGGCTGGTTGAGATGCGCCCCGGCTTCTGGTTTTACGCAGAGAGGAGCGCGGCGCACGGTTCCGTTTGACGGTTACCAAGCAGCCTCTTCAGTCTCGTGTCAGCTGCGTGGATTTGCACTGTGAGCCTGCAGGTGAATTGGACCTCATCAGCTGACTGACGTTCCTCATATCAAGAGAGCCTCCTTACACCGATAGATCCTGGAGGAATGGGTTTAATTTAAAGTGCTTTTCCGAGTAGGCCTGCTCCACCCGTGTCTTCTCCGTCTGGACTCTACTTAGTTCAAAGTGCCAAACTTGAAGTTTACAGGGGGACGTTTTCTGCACATGATGTACACAATTACCAGAGGTCCTAGCAAACTGGTTACCCAACGACGCACAGGTGAGACGAACCTTTTAACTGTCAAACACATTTTCAGAGATTCATCAAACATTAATCTTGTTGGGAAACTAATGATCGGCTGCTTTTTGAAACAAAAGGTATACTTTCTCTTATTGTCTAGGGCCCACACAGCAGCTGGACAACAAAATAAACGACTTTAAGCACAAGCAAACGTCCTGGGGCATGCCTGAGTAAGTGTTGAACCTCTGAAGCGACACTTTTAATGAAAACCTTTCCTAATGTTCTCAATAGTGCAGCCTGTCTCTGATGCTGTTTTTCGTGTGCCCTTTTGAATCTCAAACGTTTGGCTCATTTTTGCACTAATTTAAGGCTTAGTTGCACGTGAACTGTGTCATGTGTTCGTGAATGATAAGCAGTGAACGTCATCAAATTGAGACAGGCAGTGTGGACACTGGTAGGACGTGCAAGGGGCTGGATCACGTCAGCGTGGGCCTGAGTGATTTATAACGCACCTTCACACAAGGTTTCCCCAGGGTTCAGTCTGTTTGCTGCCTCAGGCCTTTCAACCCACCCATGCTTTGTGCGTGTGACCTTGTGGGACCACGAGGTGGCACATGGTCCTTCACTCGGCTGTTGCAATCTCTGACTCCTGTTCAGCCAAGCTTGTGTGACTTAAAGCCCAAAGGTTGACACTTTGAAGAAATTTCCTGCTCAGCAATGAGAGATCAAATCACAGGTTGTGTTTACAGAAAGCCCCGTGCTAGTTATGACATGTTTTCTTTGTCCTTATTCCCCATCAGCCTTCCTGCACCCAAAATAGTTTTCAACCGCCTGAACAGTAAGAAGTACCAGCACCCTGCTGCGGCTCTCCCTGCAGACAACCAATGGGAGGAGAGTTTCACCCCCGCACACGAGGAAAATGTCAAGTTTGTTTATGAGGGTAAGAAAGTGAATGACGAATGGCTGTTATGAGTGTAAATAGGAGAAGATGAAACTAGACAAGAGTTGACATTGTCTCAATGCATCCTGACACCTGCAACTTGTTTTACTATCTGTTTATAAGAACAGCTAATCAGCCCCCCCCCCCCATGATACCCATGCTTCACACCCACATACAGTATCATGCTCCTTGTGCAGGCACGCACACACACTGAAGGAAACTGCATTTCTGGCTTTGACTTAAACCCACCAGCCACCTGGGGAGAAACGCTTGTCTGCTTTGAGAAAAGGCAACAAAAGCTCCTGGCAGGATGAAGGTAGACTGAAACTCTAAACAGTGACCCAGTTTTAAAGTGGCTCCTTTTAACATTCAGAGGCTCATTCGGTCTCCGGGAGACTTCATTTGGCTGAAGCTCATGTTTTCTGTGTCCTGTGAGTTGTTGGCCTTGAAGCTCAGCCACAACAGCTCACAAACAACGTCAGTAACCTTGTCATTGAGTGGACAAGGGCATGAAGAAGGCCTGACCCCATCCTTAGAAAGAGATTGTTGCTGTGCTGATTTTGTTCTTCTACTCTGAAATACTTTAATCATCATATACAGTACACAAATGTGTCCATTTGGGTTATTGAGAGGTTGAACCTGGAGTTAGCTGGCAGAGATGAAATCATTGTTCACACATGACAAATCCACATGCTGTGCTATTTGAAATACAAACACTGGCTGTGAGTGGCAGGGGGGCGGCGCAGGTGGCCTTTGTCATGTCGCCTGGACATTTTTTTTTTTTTTTAACAAACAAGTCCTACTAATGACATTCATAATAGTATATAGGCCTAGTGTTTATGGTATAGCCTATACACTACATAGAAATTAAATCCTGGTTTCTGTGCAGACTCTGTAGAGATTTAATAAAACTAATTATGGACATGCAGCAGTTCAAGGTGGCTGTACTGAATGAGCTGTTGTATTTTCAGCCTGGCAGGAGGTGTTGCAGCAGGAGCAGGGACCAAGCCAGGGAAGAGATGAGCCCCAGAGAGCAGTCCACTATAAAGAAACTACTCCAAGCCCACACATAAACGGTGAGTACAACAACTCCTCCTCACAGTTCTCCTCACTCTTCTCCATCCTTCCCAAACTGCTTATGACCCATCCATCCGTTATCGTCAGTGACGTGCGGTCAGGGGAGGCAGGTGAGGCAGAGCCTCCCCTGTCAATCTTGAAAAGAAAAAGTTAACCATAAATGTTAATTAATATTTGTCGGCTGGTGTGTGTTGTAGGCCCTTTTGCCGTTCGAATCCGATGTTTAAGGATTTTTTTTTCTCAATAAAGAATAGCAGAATTTCAATATGTCCCGTTCAAATACATGGAGGAGATGCACGA
>NW_018128153.1:207484-216149 GCF_001952655.1 Monopterus albus
GCACGTCACTGGTTATCGTCTTATCCGGGCTCGGGTCATAGTGGCAGCAGGTTCAGTGAGGTAGTCCAGATGTCCCTCTCCCCGGCAACATATTCCAGCTCCTCTGGCAGGATTCCGAGGCATTCCCAGGCCAGATGAGAGAGATAATCTCTTCAGTGTGTTCTGGGTCTGCCCCGGGGTCTCTTACCAGTTGGACATGCCCAGAAGACCTCCAAAGGGAGGCACCCTGGGGGCATCCTTTCGATGGAGCCAGCGGTTCTACTCCGGGTCCATTCCGGATGTCTGAACTCCGAACTCTAAGGCTAAGCTTGGCCACCGTAGGAAACTCATTTTGGCCGCTTGTATTCGTGATCTTGTTCTTTTGGTCACTACCCACAGCTCATGATCATAGATGAGGGTTGGAGTGTGCTTTTGCCTTTTGGCTCAGCTCCTCCTTCACTGTAGTGGTCTGGTACAATGTCCGCGTTACTGCTGATGCCCTGCCTGTCAGTCTTGTGCCCGATTTTACCCTCACTTGTGAACAAGACCCCGAGATACTTAAACTCCTTCACTTGGAGCAACAACTTGCTCCCAACCCAGATCAGTCCACCGTTTTCCGGCAGAGCACCATGGCCTCCTTGGAGGTGCTAACTCTCATCCCTCAGGTAAACTGCTCATCTTTTCAGGTTATAAGTTTTCATTGCAAGGCTAAATTAAGCAAAACCTTAAGGTAAAATGTGCCTGTAGAAGTGTGTAACAGCTATGAAAAATAAATGCATGTTTTACATTTTTTAAGAATATGACAAATATCCCCCCGTTTCTCTGTTGGCGGCTTTAATGCACAGTTTTGGTTTACTATAATTTTAATGTGCAGTTAGTCAAAAATATTTTTATAGTCAATATTAAAATCAAATGTGTAGTGAAATATAACTTTACAAAATGTTGGATACATTTTTTTCTAGTCTTAATTTTCCATCAATCCACAAACCCCTCCACCACAATAAGGTGGCGGTTCAAGGACGGGATCTTAATTTTCATTTATTTCTGTAGTAACTTATGTACAGAACTGACAGTGTTAATGTATATTGGCAATTCTGTACATAATAAAAATGTGGAGCTGTGCCTATGACAACTTTTTTTTTAAAGTACGTTAATCGTTCATTTTATTTTGAAAGTGACTACCCGAAGTGATGGTATGCTAGGTCATGGCTGCATTGACGTTAGTTTGATAGATGTAACTGTTGCAGTTCCCCACTCCGACCAGCAGAGGGTGGGTGAGCGAAAATACTGTATGTTGATTACAGTCGGTTTAGGAATAAATATCAGTATAATTCTTACCAAAGAACGTCCTCTTTCAATCCGGTAACTGTGGCTACGATAGTAGTTTGTTAATGCTTACTTCTGATTGCTTCAATTTACTTTATTAAAGAATTCTGGCAGGGCGGCATGGTGGTGCAGTTAGGGCTGTGGACTCACAGGTGTTAGCATGCCAACACGTCTGTCTTTGACACTGATATGACTATTGCTAGCTAATGTGACTAGGCCCCGGTGTTGAGTAAACAGATTGGTGTGTGTGTATCTGTGCTACTGTTTTCGCAACGTTAGCAGCACACTGTCCTACATTTTAATACCGATTTAAACGAAACATTAAGTTGCCACGAATCGTTCGCTGTGCTGCCTTTTCACACGGTGGCCACCTGAGGGCAGTATACTCGTATTTAGGTCAAAACTCTCACTAGCGTCAAGACAGAAACCCATATGGATACTACCGGTCAAGACTGTCAAAATAAAACTTGAGAATCAGCTCAGCATGTTATGTGTTAAAACTAAAAAGTGAACGAACCTGTGCTTAGCTATGGTAACGTTAATTGTCCCCCTGTCCCTTACAGTAGCTCTGCCCATTCACATATTTGTATTTTTATTTCTTTGTTTCAATAATGTTAGACATTTTGCCCATATTTCATGCAATGTTATTTACTTTTAATGTCTCATAGTGTAAATAACTAGAATCTTTTCTTTCTTCAGATTTTGTGCCCATTGACCTGGATGAATGGTGGGCCCAGCGCTTCCTAGCCAACATAGACAAGCTATCCTGACATTTTTTGTGGGAGTTGTGGATCTTGATGACAGTCACGAGGCGAGACCTGAAGCTAGATAGCTCACAGAGGAGAAGATGCCTGGGGGCAGCAAGTGCAATAGGTCACAGTGCCCCAATATAGTCCAAATGGACAAAGTGCTTGGACAGTGAGAAACAAAACCCAGAAGTATCACTTGAGCGTTGTTAAGGACAATCCCTCAAACACTAAATAATCTGTATGACACACTGGAGGACAATGTCTCGCAGTCAAGGTTTTACCTCAATTTACTCCCCTACCAATAGATGTCATGTTACTTTAAAATGCAGTAAAATTGTATTTTCAAGAGGCTCTGGATTGGCATCTCATTTGTCATAAGCATCGGCTAATGGTTATTCACCTTAATGTTACTGCAGTGAAGACACTGCACTACTTTAAATTCATTCAACATTTGGTTCAATAGTAGCTTAACACCAATGAAACCTACAGAGAATCAATGTATGACCATTGATGTTTGACTTTTATAACTCAAAGAAATATCCACATTTCAGATATTTAGCTCCTAACATTTGAGAGGGCTCACAAAAAAGTAAGCTCCATTGATCCTGATCAGTCTCACTGCTACTACAGACATTACAATAACACCATATATTTGGAGCTGTAATTACACATGGCATTTCAACAGGATTGTGAAATGCAATTCTTAAAATCAGCTTGTTTAACACCCAGATGGTGGAATGTTAAGATAAATTTTATTACCCTAAAAATGGGTGTGGTGACAATACTGCTATTGCTGCATCTGTTGTAGAGATTTTGGGAAATAAATTTGCATTAAACTGCTTCACCAGGGCAGTCAGTTGGCCTCAGCGTGCTCACCATAAACATGATTTCTCACGCATATCTCCGAGGCCAAAAGAAAGCAAATAAGATTTGAGCTGCTGTCTGGAGCAGCCATTACAGCTCACTACATAGGATGATTACCAAGTCACCAGGTCAGGTCAGATGATGGAAGAAGTGCAAGACAGTGAGAGCTGGACACAAACAGGTTTTTCCTCCATAAATGATAAAGGTCAGTCATTCTCTATATTTAACAATCCCCATACAGAGACCAGGTCAGGTAGCAGGTAGTTGGCTGTAATGGCTTCCCCAGCCAGCAGTCTAAATTTTGCTTGCTTTCCTTTGGACTCAGACAAGTGTGAGAAAGGATTTGTCTGAAATCATGTTTACTGTGAGCTCTCCCTGAAGCTGGCTGACTGCCCGGTGCCACCTTTTAACGCAACTTTTCGGTTCCCCAAATCTCTTAAGTTATCCTTAAAAGCCACACTGAAACGACTGGTGTAATCGCAACCATTACGACTGGTTTTAGTCTTTTGCTGAAATGGCACTCAGAGTGCATCTGGGCAAAAAAGTGTCTATGGAAAAGCTCTCTAGCAGTTCATCTTTTCCAGTTGAGTTGAAGCTTTTGTGCTCTCCACAAGGAGTTAAATACTCCATAGGTGAAAGATGTGATTTTATGGTTTCAGATGAACAGAGGCCTGCAGTGCTCCTCAGAAACTGCAGTTGTCCAGCTGCTGTAAATGCTCCCATCTACAGGCCACTGTCACCGAAGCCAGGTCTGCATGCAACTCTCAGTGCTTCTCCAGAGCTTTCGTCAGCAGATCGTTCAGGCGAGAAATCATTGGTCGCGGATCATCATTCAGGCCTGCTGTGATCATGGCGTTGTCATAGATCTGAAAAATATAGATTAAAAGTAAATATTTAAGATAAGTTGATTACAGCTACCTGAACAGAAAACTGAATCATTGATATTGTGTGAAAATTACAATGAATTCAACTGATATAAATTACCTTAAATTCTCAAAACAAGCTAGTTCATTTCCACATTTTCTTACTGAATTCAACTGATATAAGTTACCTTAAATTCTCAAAACAAGCTAGTATTTAAGCAGTGGCAGAGTCTCAGTGAGTATAAAACAAATGCTTATTGTTAATACAGGCCCAGAAAACGCTGAGATGAGGTGGAATCACCTGGACTCGAATAGGTCAAAGGAAAGAAGAACTCAAATGCCACCAGTGCAATGTCAACATGCTCTGTTCAACTACATTCACAAAGTTATCCCAGTTACTTCTAATTTAACGCTGTTATGTTCTTTGTTGCTGTAGTTATAGTATGTACTGTTAGTTCATCTGGGATATAAACATTTGTAGAGAAACAAAGAGCAAACCATATTGGCATGACATTACCTTGTTGCACTGATGGAATTTGCGCTGTAGGAAATGTGCATTATCCTGAATTTATCAAGATGAGTAAACACTTGAGGAAGATTTGAGTTTGTATAAACGGCAAATTACAACAGGAACAGATTGGAAAACAAGGAGGCTTTGTGGTAAATTATGATGAAACATCCAGGTCCAACCCACAGTACCTGTTCCAGCAGCAGTCCAGCCAGCTCAGGGTTCGTGTCCTTCATTGCATGCAACTTCTTGATCAGATCGTGTCTATCAGATGATGGAAGAAGTGCAAGACAGTGAGAGCTGGACACAAACAGGTTTTTCCTCCATAAATGATAAAGGTCAGTCATTCTCTATATTTAACAATCCCCATACAGCGACAAATCACCAATGAACTGCCCCTACTCTAACGTCAGTCTAACCTGTGTTAGCTTATTGGTCTACGAACCAGACCTCCATTGTTGTTCGACGGGTGACGTGTTTCGTAATGACAAAACATAAGACCTGCATATTTTCTAAAGCTGCCCCTAAAAGCAAGTTTTTACAACATCTGAAGTAGCAAGACTCAACTGTGCATGCGTGAGATCTCCATGAAAGTGCGAGGAGCTAGCGGACAGTAAGCAAGGCAGAGCTTGCATGGAGATATGGTGTACGCACAGTAGAATTTGGCTACTTCATATGCTGTAAAAAGTTCTCATTTGGAGCTTTTGTGGAAACATTTTCAATAAATACGGAGGTCTGGTGTTTCGTAAAGAAGAAACGCATCACCCAGTGCCAACATGGTGGCATCATGGCCATGATGCCAACAAAGATGTCAACCCCATGGCAGTACGCCAGTCCAGGTTGGAGACAGACATCAAGGCATTAGTTGGTTTTAGTCTCTGTAGGGGCATGGTTGAGAAATTCCCACCCCCCTTACCCTGCGTTGATTTCCAGTGTGGGCTGCAGGATCTGAGCTCTCTCCTCAGCAGTGCGGGCCAGCTGCTGGGTGCGGAGAAAGTGGCGTGCAGCGCCCATTTCCAGCACGGTGATCATGGCTGGGTGGGTGTCAAGGCGAGGAGTCAGCTGCAGGCCAAGGGAGAAAATGTATTATGTTTAAGATGATGTAAGATGTCTTTCAGGCCATTTAGGATGAAATGTGAAAACAGGCAGAACAATTTTAATCCATGACTGAACCGGTTCCTTGCCAGGTGTCTTAAACCTGCACTAGTGCTGTTATTACCTTTATGTTGGTAACTCGGGGACCAAGTGAGTTTTTCATCCAGGCCATGAGGTCGTCAGCTTGCTCCTGTGTCAGACGCTCAGAGGCTGCAGAGGTGGAAAGATGGAGAAAAGAAAAAAGTACGGATTACATCCACCGCAGTGAGATGTCCTACAATTCTAACAAGACATATGAGACAGAAGCAGACCAGGTTTGCTGTCCTCAAACTTCTCCTCCTTGTAGTGATCCACCACAATGTCTGTCTCCACTGAGATCAGCTTCTTCTTGTCAAACTCTCTGAGGTGGAGCAGGGTCAGCTCGTCAAACTGCTCGTAGCAGAACAGCACCTGCGCACACACACACAGAAAGAGACTTCAGCAGCTTGTCACTAACAGACCCCTTTAAGGAAAAGCCCCTTAGCCCTAATCCACACTGCAAGCATCTGCCGCACGTCTCACACTGCAGATAGACTCCCATTCTGTCAAATGTTTCATTTCACACTGAACCCGAGATGTGTCTCCTGTAGAACCCTCATGCTCTGCTGTGTTTAGTCAGGTGCATCCTACACTTTCAGCTGCTTAAGTCACACAAATCCTGTTTGCTGTCTCTACAGGTATCAATGTAGACTGATCAGGGTGCTCGAGTTTCACTTTCACGCTTTAATGAGCCGGGGAAGTAAAAATAAATAAATCCATGGTTACATAAAAACGTAATTTCTTCCTGATGATTTTAGATGAAGATTTTTGTCTAGTGCATTTGGTCGGCCTCTTTGTCCAGCTGCTGTCCTGCTGACAGGCAAACAGCTGATGACTTTAAAGACACAAACGTGCTGTTTATGTGGATTGAATGGAATCACGGTTCAGATTCCCAGTCAGACCAATAAATGTAATGTAACACTAAACTCCCCGTTTCCCCCATGGGGAAAATATTAAAATCACTAGTTTACATCCTTACTTGGACTCTATATTTACAGGATATTTTGCACAGTGGTCTTCAGCGTAATGATTTCTAGACGTGCTGTTCTACAGTTTCAATAAATATCAGCCATGGCAGGGTCTCACCTCCATGTCTTTCTTTTTCATAGCCTCAAAGTAGGGAGAGTGCTCTGCAAGATGTCGGCTCGGGGCACACAGGTAGTAGATGTTGCGTGTGCCGGCCTTCATGCGGGAGGCGTACTCCGTCAGACTGGTCTGCTGGCCCGCTGGCAGAGCAGAAGACTCGAACCTCAGCAGCTTTGCAATATCCTCCTACAGAGACAACATGGTTTGAGACTCCTGCTGTTAATGACACTTGCAGGCAACTGCTGCGTTCAGTGCTGTCCACTTATACAAACTAAAAAGTTATTTGTATCTTTATTTCTTTAAAAACCAAAGCTGGTCACCTTGACATCTTGTTCCTGGGTGGTGATGATGCCCTCTCTCATGAAGAGGCTGTAGTCCTCAAAAAACTTGTTGTACTTCTCTGGCTCTTTCTTGCTTTGCTCCAGCAGGAAGCGGATCACCCTCTGTTGCAAAACCTCACGAAGCTTCCTGAGGTGATGGTAGAAAAGTAATTAGTGGCTCAATACTGGAATTTAAACTGAGCAATCTATTGTCAGTTTCTAAGTTAAGACAGTAAATATTCCTGTGAAACAAGATCCTGATTTCAATCACTGTGAAAGATCTGTACAGTCCAGAACATGTCATGTGTAAACCTGGAGTTGTACCTGATGAGGGCACTCTCCTGCAGCAGCTCTCTGCTCAGATTCAGTGGGATGTCCTCACTATCCACCACACCTGCATGCACGCACACAGTGTGTAGCTCAGCACTCAAAAATCTAATGTTTTCTTTCATTGCGTAAAGTCATGCAAAAAGTAAAAACTAGCAGCTCCACCAGAGCAGGTGGAGGCAGCTGGGAAGATCCAGACCTCTGAGGAAGCGCAGCCACTTGGGGAGGATGTCAGTGGCTTTGGTCTGGATCAGGACCTTCCTGCTGTACAAAGCCACACTGGAACCCATCTCCCTGCTCACGTCAAACATGCTCGGCTTCTGTTGACACACACATTCTTCATCACATGCCAGTCTGATTAAAACAAAAAGTTTACCGCCAGTGGACGCTCCGTCTGAAGAGAGAAATAAAGTCAACATGATCTAGAATGTTCAAGAGGGGCTGGCATTATTTAAAGGGGTTGGTGAACCAGGAAGCTTGATTCCCAAATGTAAGAGTAACATTTCCTTAAATATTAAAAGGTTTCATCAGAATTTAGTAGTGAAACCTCAACTAAATATACTTTACAGTGTCATTCATCCATCCATTTTCTAAACCGCTTAATCCCAAACGGGGTCACGGGGGGGCTGGAGCCAATACAGTGTCATTGCATGCACAAAAATGCACATCTTAAAGTTGCAGTCCTGAGTTCCTCACCACATCAGGGACGTAGAAGATGCTTCGAATGTTGAGCGGGGCGTCGGCGCGGTAGTGCAGTGTGTATCGGGGCTTGTCGTAGGCCTGAGCAACATAGCGGTAGAACTCCTCGTGCTGCCAGTCACTAATCTCCTTAGGCTCCATCATCCACAAGGCCTGAAGGGAGACACAAATCCCACAATTAACCTTCAATGAGGACAGAACATTAGCATACAAGCAAGAGTCAAACATTTATGTATAAATTTCTAAATTCTGAAAATGATTCAGCTAAATTGAGTTTCAGAACAATGTCTTTTTTAAAATTCTTTAGATAAATGTCACATTATAATAGATTTCAATTACATAGATAACAGACCAAATGTAATGTTTGCCACATGATCTGGATTCAGTACACTATAATACATTTGACCGAAAATCAGTGACAATGACGACACCACCTGTTTCTGTCACTAACATCTGGTCACGTTATTGGTTGTGTTACACAGAACTTTGCGCCATTTAATTTATGAGTGTTTGCACTGGATTAAGACAAAGACAATGCCAGAATCCAAGCAGCTCACCTGCAGAGTGTTAAGCCTCCGTCCATTCAGGTAGATGGAGAAGCTCACAAAGTTACTGTACTTTGTTACGACCTCTGAAACAGAAATGACAGCTTGTACTTGTATGCAACAAATCAAAGTGCGTTTTCAAGCCGTTACATTTTAGCCATTGACACAGCTGCACTGATTTACCTTTAACTCTGTCCTCGGAGGAAAACTCCTTGCACTCGTCTTT
>NW_018128153.1:216174-222954 GCF_001952655.1 Monopterus albus
GAACACCACTGGCCTCAGCGATCTCAAAAACTCCAGAGCTGAGGGCGACAGTGACAAAGAACATCTGTAGATAATTTTTGGTTATATTCATTTTTGCTCTGCTGTAGAGTAGAGCTTGCCTCAGAAATTTCTTATCCGTTCACTTGCGTTTTAAAATTAAATACTTTCTTCGAATCATCCCACACCAGTCCCATCCCCTCGCTCTCACCCGTCCGAGGACCACTTGTATCCGGGTGCACCGGGCTCAGCACAGCGGGAGTAGACATCCACGCGGTTAGCCACCATGAAGGCAGAATAGAATCCAACCCCGAACTGACCAATGATGGTGCTGCTGGCCTCTGCCTTGTTCTGCAGAGCATCCAAAAATGCCTGCAGAATGTGGAAAAGATGATCATTACGACAGAATGAGTGATCAATAGTATACATTACAAATGCAAGTGTGACCACATAGTAATATGAATAGGAAAGGCAGTGAAGGAATAAGAACTGTGACACACAGAGGCAAATTAAAGATCCAAGACAAACAGTAACCTTTGAGCCAGAGCGGGCGATAGTCCCCAGGTTGGCCACGAGCTCCTCTTGGTTCATCCCCACACCAGTGTCCTGTGACAGAACAGAGAACCTCAGTCCTTCACAAAGAAACCATGATAAGGTTGCTGTTAAATATTCATCCACCAGGTGGCAGCTGGCCAACTCTACAGGACAACACAACATGATTTTTCCTTGTGTTTCTATGGTATTTCCACTCCAGTGTATATCAGGAATGTTTTAGATATATTTCATTTGAAAGACTACTGTGGGACCATCTATGGCATTTTAATGCACTGTTTAGCAGGTGAGCATAAGAAAGCTCCTGTGGGACAAATAATGCTACAGAGCACATATGTATCTAGCAGCAAGAAGCCCACACATAAAACTACTGAAAGTGGATGTGCAAACTAAAGGAAATACGTTCATAGATAAGTAAAATGCTAATAAAGGGAAATAAGTTAATGTAAAGCAGATTTTAAAAAATAGTAAAATACATATAATGAATGCAAGCGATAAAAGTGCAAAATATATGTAAATGCATATACATACACAAACTAAAATGACAACATCAAATAAAAGCACAAAATTGCTGACAAAATTTAACTGGCTTAAAGCACCATAAATTTATATTAAAAATGTCTCTGTCCAAATACTACCGAGTGCCTGGACATCGTTGTTTGTCCAACAAACTCTCCCTTATCACGTGTTTAAATAGTGGTTGTCTGGTTGATACAGATGCAGTAGTACAGTGGTGGTTACGGTTTGTTACTGCCATTCTTGTTTGAATATGCCAACAAATCAGCTGAACCAGTCACAATAAAAAGCAGCTGAGAGCACCTGGAACTGTGGAAACAACAGTGAAACCTGTGACAAGGGTCAATATTACATTTTTTTCCTGCAGTGGAATGTATGTTCAACCAAAAAAAAAACAACATGGCCCAGGAAGATCAACACACAGCACTTCTCCAAATCTATGCGACCTGCACATCTTCCACAGATGAGGGTGTACCTGGATGGTGAAGGTGCCCTTGGCAGCGTCCGTCTGCAGGTGGATCTCCATGGGAGCCATTTCACCTCCTGCTGAGATCAGTTTGTGACGCAGTTTTTCCAGGGCGTCGCTGCCATTGGAGATCAGCTCTCTGATGAACACCTAGTGGGATGAGGAAGAAGCAGGGAACTGGTCAAAGATGGGGTTCTCACCTTCAATGTGAAGCAGTAAAGGACACCCCCACTGCTAATAACTACAGTATAATACATGAAATATAAACACCACTATATTTTTAAAAAAACTGTTATAGCGCAATTATTTACACAATTTTATTTGATTCTGTGAAGAAAACCTGCAACAGAACAATCTTTTCATGAAGTACAGTCTCAAAAGGACGCACAAGTATCAAAAGCTGAACATTAATAAAGCAGCTCATATTTACTTGTGTTCAAAATTTGCTGTATTCGTTTTCTTTTTTTTCCAATTTACACCTTTGCATTAAGCTATAGAAAATTTAAAATGCACAGTACAGCAGTAAATACAGGACCACATCTTTTTTATACCTTCACTGGATCCTTCTGAAACAAAAACCTCTGTCCGAGCTAACAAAGACTGGGAAATTCAGTTGGCGTATATTAGAATCTCTGATGAAACCATTCTGCTACTCTGCTCCTCCCCTCTGTCGCTCAACCGCGATTTTAGATTTTAGCTGCTTTTCTCTGAGCTGTTCATGCCGCAGTTTTAAGGTTCCTTTAAACATATTCATGCAACACAAGTCAGTGATAGTCCACTGCTGCTGCTTCAATGTTTAATGATGACAAAGATGCTATTGCATAAACAGTAAGTGGGTGGGTGGAGTCATGGGACCAAACTAACTGTAGTTAGTGGGAGGAAGACAGTTGATGAAGATGATGCCACGCCAAGTGGGCCGTGTAACCCTCTGACCTTTCAGCTATTCAAACCTGGTTTGGTGTTACTAAATATTTGTGGTGTTTTCTCCACTATCTTTATTAAATTTATACATTAATTAAATGTGCCCAAAGACACAGGACAAATCAAGTTCCATACTGTGACAGAGCATTTTATTTATCAAAACAAGACGACTGCATAAGAGGCAGATGGAAACTCTACTCAGAGAAGAACAATTACAGTTAATAAACTGAAATGTCAGTCCATACAAACCATCTGACCTCTTTCTCCGAGTACAGGGAGCTGGCAACGATATCCAGCAGCTTTTTTGTTTCAGCCTGAAATTCATGTTTGGAGAAGCTACCTGGACAAACCAAAGTAACATTTAGATTAGTTTAAATCTGAGAAGTGACACATGTACCATAACATTCAAGCAGAATTATGCCTGCAGCTGTTCCAGCACCTTGCACAGACTCTGTGTCACTGATAATGGTATGCAGGGGCTCCTCCTCAGGCTCTTTCTCAGCCTCCTGGGTGCTGTAATAAGACTGTTGGATGAAGCTGAGGCAGGACCGCTGAGATCCCCATACTCTGGGCTGGCTGCCCCACTGGTGCAGCTGTCTAACCGGAGAGTCTGGTAACAAGAGGAATAAGATGGTTGTCCGCATTACATGATAGCTCTGGCACTGCATTTTTCTATTTTGTAGTGTGTTTCAGAGGACTTACTAACAGCTATAAGCTCATATTAGCTTCAGCTGAACATAAGTCATGTTAGAAAACAGACTCCACACAGGCAGTAAGGATATAAAAACAATTACAACAACCAATACCTCTACATACAGTACATAGTGATTTGCTTAAACGTGCTGCAGGAACATGGTGGTCTGTGTGAATTTGCATGGTTTCTACTGTGTTTACAAAGTTAAATGTAAGGCTTTAAGGCATTTTATTACAACATACACTGCAATTTAAAAGCTATGGCATGATCACACCAACCAAGTTTTGAAAGATATCACTGAAAACTATAAGGAGTTACAGGGCCTAGAGTTAATTACAAAGTGCACGCTTATTGACATTTGCATTAAATGTTCATCAGTATCTCTTAGTGGTGTAAAACACAACCCAAACCAGGATATTTAGCAGTTTATGGCTCAATCAAAACCAAACATATCTAAATGAGCCAAGGTTCACATTCTAATATTACATTAGGTCTGTGATTTTCCAGTTTTAAGTGTTTGCTAAAGTCATATACAAAAAGCATTTTGAAGCTACACTTTTTTTTTTTTTTTTTTTTTGAGAAAACAAATGCTTTAAATGACTTTAAATGCCTTTAAATGCAGATACCCTGGAGTGCCATCAATGAGCCTAAAGGTTCGAAAAGGTTATGTAAAGGGCAAACACAGCAGTTCTACAAAAACCTTTCTTTGGTTATGAAATCTAAACCCATCTATGATTTGGGGACAGTAAAACAAAAAATAAATAAACTTGACACCAACATTAAGTTCGGTGTAATACATTGGGGTAATAGCATCTTTTAAGCAACCCGTAGATTTTAAATCATATTTAACTGTCACGTCGTTTTTGTGTTGAGACAGTTGTTGTTGAGACAGAAGGGACTAACAGTCCAGCTAAAAATATTAAACTGCAGTTTAGCAAATGAAGTATTTAGCTGCAGCAGAGCATAATGCTTCATGGCTGATCTTGTGGCTGTCAGCTAGCCGGGTAGGCTAACAAACGCTGCTTACCTCCATTCAAAGAGCACGAAACAGCTCGGCCGCTCAGCCCTCGTGCACATGACATTAGCCGTGAGTTGGCCCTCTGCGAGACACCGAGTGTGAACCGGGCCAGAGCGAGACAGCGCGACATGATGGCAAGCAAGGGGGAAAGACAAGAAACGCACAAGTCAACTGGACATAGGACACACACTGAAAACACCTACAGGCCCCAAATCTGCGCCTTATAATGACGTCACATAGTGCTCATCACTCTGCCTGACGGAAAGTGGAAAATGATCACTGATTGCGAATCCTCTCCTGTACTTTAATTTTGATGATATATTAATATTCTAACAATTCTACCTTAATCTGTTTACTTACTGGTCCCCTTTATTATCAAGTGTATTCATTTTAGTTTTATTTGCCCTTCAAGGTCAAACGGGGGTCAGTTAGAGTAACATCAACAAACTTAAATTATTGAGCTTCACTTCTTGTTAGTGCTAACTACAGCAAAACAATTCTCGACTAATCTGCAACTTTATATCAATTATTAATAGAATAATAAAGTTTCAAGCAAAAATGCCAAACATTTGAAATTAACAGAATCTCGAATATACAAACTGTTGGACCAAAAGAAGCAATCAACGACATTTTCCTTTGTTTGTTTTTAATAGACCAAATGATAACTCAAAAATAATAAGATTAATCAATAATGAAAATAATCTGTAGTTAAAGCCCGGAGGCTGACGACAACAATGTTCTCCAAACAGAAAATAACTAGAAGCAGTCTGTGGCACACAGGTTTATTTAACAATATGGTATATAAGTACGAAATGAGCCATTTGAACCAGTTTGTACAGTGATTTCATTATTTTCTGTATATTTACAGTACTGTCGAGCTGCTAGATTTACATTAGAGAGCAGTTCATCATCAATTCAAGTTTAATTCAAGAGAGAAAATGATGCACAAAACTCTCTCTAAACACAAATCAGCAGTCAAACAAGTTAATTTCCCACCACAGGTAAAAGAGGTTCAGGACCTTTAATGAGAATTTCTGTAGACTGAAGGAGAGACAAAGCAATTTTTAATTTGCAAGACAAATACAGGGCCCAGGCCAGTAAAAAGAACATTCTGGCACCTGTGAACTCTAACAAGCTTCAAGGCAGGTTTCTTTTACACCTGCATGTTGTGTTTGGATGTGTGCAATAGTTACTAGATCTATACAAATACATTAATCTCCCATAGACTCTGCAAACAGGAAAGAAATTAAGGCTTTCCCAAAGGCAGTCCTTTTGAAAAATGTATATTAGAATAAATTAGCCAGTAACAAAGAAACTGAGCAAGAGGTGAAACCTGGCAAAAAAGACAAACATTTTTACAGAAATAATTTTACAGTCTTCTCAACATAAATGATATTAATTTGCAAAGATACAAAATAAAAAAGAATAAAATGATATTTTTTTGTTTTGAGAAGTTTTGTTAAAAAAGGAGTCAATACCAGAGCATAACAAATGAAAAACATTAAACCAACACAAAGACCAGAGCAAATTCTTGCATGGCCGGTCTGAACAAAAATATATTCTTTGTCTCTGTTGTCTTCTTTTCAACAGCAATTATTAAATCACTCTGTGTGCTGGAAGAAAAAGCAGTCCCTTGGTTTAGCAAAGTTCACAGTCTGTAGGCCTCACATGACTCATCTGTTTGAATTTCTTTTAGCCTAGCTTTTTACATCAGCAAGTACAAAAAATCTCTGCTGACAACAGAAGGCCTTTCTTCTGTCACAAAATGCTACAATCTTTCAACAAATTTTTCCAGCGTGTCTCTGTCAATCGTATCACCCATCATACCCATGTCATTACTTAACGCCCCTCGATTCGGTGTGTTAAGTTGGGGGAGCATGGCACTCTGCTCTGGTGTGCCTGTGTGTCCCTGCTCCATGGAGCCTGACATGGGTCCTCCAAGGTTGGGATGAGGAGAGCTGGAGTGGAGGGCACCATGCTGGGGTGAGGGCTGGGGCTGTATCCGTGGGGAGGGACTGGAATGCGGGGGCTGCTGTGAAGGTGGACGGGGCGATTGCACTGGGGCTGGAGAGCGTACTTGGTTTCCCAGGGTGTTAGCCATTGTCTGGCCAGGTAAGTGAGCTCCTCCCTGGGGTTGGCCTTGGAGCATGTGGGGTTGTGGACTCATCGAGTTAGCCTGTGCTGGAGAGCCCAGCTGCTGCTTCAACATGTGCTGCTGCTGTTGCTGCTGCTGCTGAAGTATGCGCTGCTGGAGAAGGTTCTGGGACCCATCCATGCCCATGCCAGGTTGGCTCATTTGGGGAGTGGGAGGAAGCTGGCCCATTGGCCCCCCACCTCCTTGTATAGCCATTTGCTGCTGCATACGAAGTTGGGAGTAGCTTGCTGGCCCCGGCTGCTGCTGCGGGAACTGACCATGGCCCTGAGGCATGCCTCCTTGCTGCTGCTGCATTTGCTGCATCCTGAGCAGCTGTTGTCTGCGATATAGCTGAGGATTGCCATTTTGAGCAGTATTCATCATTTGGCCTTGGGGGCCCATAGGTGCCATGCCCTGGGGTCCTGCCTGCTGAGGAGGCTGCTGCTGAGTCACCATCCCTGGTCTCTGCACCTGGTTTGCCA
>NW_018128153.1:223097-266483 GCF_001952655.1 Monopterus albus
TGTTGAGAACCTGCTGTTGCTGCTGTGGAGAACTGGGAGATTTTAGTGTGCGCAGTAAGTCTTGCAGGGCACTTGGGGCAATGTTACCAGGCATTCCCCGGGGCATGTTTTGCTGCTGTGGTGTCATGCCCTGCTGTGAAGGCCCCTGGGGAGGCATGACCCCAGGCATTTGGAGACCCTGCTGTTGGGGCATCATGGGCCTCTGCATGAGCTGGCCTTGCTGGGGCATGGGAGTTCCCTGAGCCTGGTGAGGGGCCATGGGGCCTTGTTGAGGAGGAACCTGTGGCTGATGACCCTGGGGATTCTGCATCCCTGGACCCCACTGACCCTGCTGCATAGCTGGCATCACCTGGGGGCCCCGTGGTCCCTGCATCATCTGCATCTGGCCCTGCATGGGCCCCATCATTCGTGAGTGGTTCATGGGCATTCCATTCATGGCATAATTCTGCTGCTGCTGCTGCTGCTGCTGCTTCGCCTTGGTTGCCATCTCAATCTGCCTGGCCATCTTCAGAGCTGCCAGCAATGGCTGCTGTTTCTGGCAAAAAAAAGGCTGAGGCTGCTGTTGGCAGCCATGCTGTGGCATGTTAGGCAGAGGTGACTGCTGTTGATGAAGAGGGGACAGAGGCCCTGGTTTGCCCTGTGGGATTGGTGTTGGGGGCTGGCTGTTTCGGCCACTGTTGGAGAAGCCTTGGGCAATATTGGCAGGGTTTGGTGGCTGCTGCTGTTGGGGTTGGCTGGGCATGGGCTGGGGGGTCTGGGGTGTTTTAGGCTGCTGTACTGAGTTGGGGGTGTCGGGAGCTGCTGAGGTAGGTGGAGATGGCATGGGCATACCCCTTCCAGCCATAGTGGCCATTCTGCGGCGCATCATTTGAGCCTGCTGCAGCCTGTGCTGCAGCTGCTGCTGACAGAGTTTGTGCTTGATGTTGAGACAGAAGGGAACAGGACACTTGTTCTCCTGACAGTGCTTGGCATGATAACAACATAAAGCAATGAGCTGCTTGCACACAGGGCAGCCACCATTTGTCTTGCGCTTGCAGCCCTTTGTGTGCTGAACCACTCTCTTCATCTTCTGGCATGAAGGCAAAGAGCAATTGGCATTGCGACACTGACAGGCATGGACCAGGGACTGAATACAGCGCTGAATGCTGAGACGCCGGCTCTCCTGAGGGCTCTTTGAAGCCTCCCCACCCTGGCTGTTGTCATCATCGATACCCAGACCCCATTTCACCATCTGGTGCTCATGGCCCTTAGTGTTGTAGCAGTTAATGCATAGGTCGTAGTCCTGATGACAGAAAATGAAGACCACATTGAGGTTATGAGCAAATAAAAATTCAAAACTAATACAGATGTAGATTCTAAAATATATGTGTACAGTACCACTTCTTCCTACCTCACAAACAGTACAGTGCCAGCGAGTCTCCACATGATGCTTGCACTCATTGCAAGTGTACACAAAGCGGTCCTGGCCCTGGTTGTGCAGCTCCACCAACATACACATCGTACTCCATTTGCATCTTCTCAGAGAGCTGAACTCCCAGTGCTTGTCCCTGGCCAAAGTCAAGAAGGCATCACGGCCATCCATCAGGTCACAGGTCAACAGAGGGTCGGGGTCCATGATGGGTGGAAGGGTGTTAATGACTGGACCGGCATGGAGGTGGATAACAAAAAATACCTGGTAGTAGAAGGGAGGGGAAACAAGGGGAACAAGCATATTGTCACAAGTTTCCAACTCTCTGTCCGTTTTATTTAGGAGGCAATTCCTACATGGAATCTACGTGTCTGGATTACTCTCTAAAGCTGATGGCTCCTGTTGTATGCTTGTGTACTCATGTAGCTTGATGTGCCTATAAGATGTACAGAAAGCCATGTGCCACTGAACAAAAACCTGTAAAGAGCCATACAATTATGCATAACCCATTTCAACCTACCAGCTTGGCTTTAAAATGAAAGTGATTAAAAAAAACTTATTGCAGCAATGTTGGGAATAGGCGGCCAAACAATCTGTTATAGTTGGAAGGGTTTCCCACCTCTTTATGCTTCTCCATTGTGGCGTAGAGCTTCTGGGACAGATCATTGGCTACATTCGGCATCCCAGGCTTTTTCTTATTGGCTCGGCTGACGCTGCTCTTGTTTTTGTTGGTTTTCTTGTTATTCTTCTTTTTGGCATTCTTGCTGTCAGCGTGGGCTCCCTTGAAATAGATACATGAACATTCAGAGAAGCAGAGATTACACAATTGGCTAGTTGAGGTTATGCAATTAAAGCCGAGTGCTTATACAGTGTTTGAGTGGCTGCTGAAAGCTTTTATATAATGAGGTGTTGAGGATGATAAAATCTGGGGTTAGGACAAAGGTCTAAGCACCAGGCTGTTGATTTTGGCATAAAAAGAGCATTCCTTTTTATAAAACCCATTTCAAAATGCTCGGAACAACTATTCATCTAACTCACCTCTGTCATCTCAGAGGAGGCCGTGTTCTCCTCCTTTTTTCTTTCCTCCTCCTCTTGCTCTAGCTCCTTGATGCTCTCTTCCAGTACATTAGGCCAAAAGTCACCCTCAAAGTATGGTAACTCGTTGGCACTGGTTAGCCTGTCTTCTGTTGCCTGCTTGAAAATGTCCTGAATATAAACACACAATACAAGGTGCGTCAGGAAACAGTAACACAGTTTCTAACAGGGACACACCAAAGATGAATTTAAGACTTTCTACAGCTTTTTAATGACGCATTTCAAGTTCTCAATTGGGCCACTGGAATGAACGTTTTAAATGGAAAAAACAAACACACACACAAAAGTTCTACTGGAGCATGCTTTAAATATTAGCTCCAAATATTTATCTGTGTTCTCTAAAATAGTTAGAATAGTAGTTTTTGTTACTCACATTTTGGCAGTAACCTATACCAAACACAGGGGGTAAGTCTCTACTATGCTGCACACTTGTAGACTAGACACAGTGGCCTGATTAAACAAATAGTATGTCATGTCAAAAGAGACACAAAGAGGACAGTACTGGCTAGTCATAACAGACACCCGAACATGGTGCAACTGGTGGCTAAACTGTTAATTATGATGGCCACGATCTTGAGACTGAACATGCCACTTTGATTACAAGAGGTGATTCTGTAATTATTTTCTGACCTTGTAATCATGTATAATCCTCTCAGCAAAAGCCTTGTCCAGCATCTTTCTGTACCACTCTTGGAGCCTCTTGGGCTTGGGAATCTTCTGGTCAGGAGGGTGGCAGTGGAAAATGTAGTCATCTCCTTCACTGGGTGGGCAGGCCCAGATGTGACCTGTCACATATCTGACCAGGACAAAAGTATTCAGGTACTTAGCACTAGCAAGACGAATACATCTAGTATGACATGAAAGAACACAAAACATTACACTGTGCAAAAGCATGCTCCACTCACCCAAGTTTCTTCACATACTCCAGGTAGCCTATTAAGATCTCATGGTACACTGCAGTCCTCAGCACGCGTGGTCTGAAGAAGTGAATACTGTCAAGGTATGATATGTAAACCCGCCTGAAAGGTAAATGTAGAGAAATTAACAAAAACAAAATGCAAACAAAATGCCACAATAAAGTGAGAAGAACTAGATATATTGCTTTTTTTGCTGCAGTCTTTTACCTTTTATTTGGAAAGGGACACTCCGAGCCATATTCCTGTACGTGCATGCCAAAGAAACAAACGTCTACACCATCTATTTCCTCAAATGCAAAAAGTGCTTTAGTTCTGTACGGGAAGCTCTCTACCATCTCGCCTGAGTCTACAAACCTATGGAAACAAAGAAGCAGACACATAATTACAAAAAGGATTTGTACAGAGAACTAAACATTAAAAACTGCACTCACATGGAGATTTGGGAGAACAAGCTGAGCAAGAAAGCCACACACAGTACATCTATAAGGAGGAGGTCATTATTTTACATTTAAATCCATCAAACAATATTGTCAAAATAGGTGGGATATCCTGGTGGCCTTGGGGTATAAGATACAAATTATATTACTGCAATGTTCTTGCATCACGTTCAGTGAGGAAGCAGCCACAAAATGAAAACTACCAAGTTATTCCACACTTAAATGTTTTTGTAAATCACGAGAGACGCGCCTCATCAGCAGGTGACAACCTTACCTGGACTTCATGCCAGGCTTAACCTCCACAGTTTTGTCAGAGCTGGCTACCACTCGCACAAACACCTCACCAGCTTCCGGGTGGTTCTGCCTTTTCAAGTACTTATTCACTCTGTCCTCAATGTATGTCCCCAACCTTGTAGACTGCAGCCCTTTACAACCACAAACACATTTATGATTAATTCAAATTTTAAACACTGCTACTTTTATCTGAAAGAAAATGACATTACATGATATTGTTGTATTTCTATTAAATGGAGCTTACGTTTGGCTGAAAACTTGTTTTCCTTTCTTGTTTTGCTAGACTTCTTCAGACAGTTGTCACAGATAAAGCTGGAATTAGAAGAAAGATCCAGCTGTAGGTTTGTGTCAACACAGAATAACTTACGCAAATACAAATTCCTGTTAGTAAGAATTCTGTTAAGATCAGACATGGACCGGATAGCTGTCAAAAAACCATCACAAAGACTTACCCCGATGGCCAAATGACTTCATAGTGCAGCACGCAGATCTGATGCATCTTTCGTCCACAGTCTTTGCATTCAACAAACCTGCAAGGACAAACATTGGCTATTTGCATGCTTTCCTTAAAAAGACTAGTAGAGTAAAAGTACCACTGCCATCACATAGGAGTCTAAATGAAGCTACTGTCCAGACAGTACTCACGGTTCAGGGTCCAGCATGTCATTTTTCTTCTTCTCAAACTGATCTTTTGATATCATGCTGCACAGAAAAAGAGACAGATACAACCACAGTTTGAAGCTCATCCCCACTGAATAAACCCAGAGAGAAAACATCATGATAGTCTCGCAAGATGATCAGCAGGTAATGTTCAGGCACCCAGGCCTAGTAACTTACGTCTGCGGCTGTGCTGGGTCATCCCCCAGGGTTACACTGTTGCCCTGGATTTCATTGAAGCACTTCTCACAGAAGTGATACCTGTCAGCAATAAGGCCATATTTGGGTGAACTGCAGCCAGCACACATAGTAGCAGCACAGGCAAACCGGCGAACAGGTGGCAGAATGAATGGAGCACACGGCAACAACCGAGGACGGAGCATGGGCAGCAGACAGACGGAAGGACACACACACAGGCAGAGGTACATGTTAGTCACAATTGAGATGGTCATGTTCCAGCCACTCTCATTCAAACTGGAAAAGAAATGGGGAAACATGCTAAAACGCTATGGTAATGATGTTAAATGAATGTCAAGAACACATGAATGTACAATAACACCATCTAACTGCATGCTGGAATATGAAAACAAACAATATCCCTACGGTCATTTAATAACATATGCAACATGCACTATGAACAGGTAAATGAATGATATGACCACACCAGGGAGGCAGGATGAGTGATAATGCAATAATGCATTACAAGTGTGCAGGTCATTTAGGAAAAATGACTTGATTATTTTAATAGAAGCAAAGGGTATTTTGATTCTGATATTTTAGGCATTTTGATAAAGATTTGGGCAAATAATAAATTCTTGCCTAGAAGTTCTTGGACACTATGAGGAATCCATTAAATTCTCATCAACAATAACTTCTTGCTAGAAGTCTTGAATCCTCAAAGCATTTAGCAGCAAGTATCTGGAACAGACAACGTTGTGCTGGAATGATTTTCATGTGCAGTAGCAATTTCTGTACTGCAGGGGGTGCTTTGGTACTGGATCTTGGTCACAGATGAATGAGGACAACACCATGCACATTCTGCTTTGCCACAATATACAACTGAGTGGTGGTGTGCGTGACACCCCTGTAAAGGAAAGATTATGTGACTTTACAGGTGTGTTGACTGGGGTATGCAAATAGTATCCCTGTTTTTTTCTTTGAGAATGCAGCTGCATTAACCCTTTCCTCCCCTTTTACCCATCTCTACCATTCAGAAGAGTCAGCATGCACTTTTACCTGTTCTGGTAGCTGTAGTAGGTGCCATCCCGGGAGATAGTACACAACTGTTTGCCATAGCAACACAGTGTCTGGGGTGAGTACTCATACTGTGGAAACAACAGAGAAACATTAAGAACCCATGTCATTGTGACAACCAGCTTACACTCAAGTCAACAGTCACATACAGGCAACGCTAAATATGAAATGACACAATTTATGTAGAAAAAGTGGTTTATACTGTGACAGTTCCCTGTGAGCATCAGTGTTTTTCAAGATCAGTGCTTGTTTTCCGTTCCCATCCTGTTTCATCTCACCTTCCTGCCGCAGCAGTAGCCCAGGCCCTGCATGACGGGGTCAATCTCCAACTCAAACACTTCTGCCAGTTTGGTGCAGTACTTGTAGACGCGGGATGTTTTACGATTGTACAGCCAGGCATTGTTAAACATGAGCCACACATCCTCCACATACTGCCATGGCTCCTGGTACTGACCCGTGTCCAGCTTGCGCTTGATGGTGGATAAGTCAATGGGATTCTTCACTATGTCAAAGTAGTCCTGTACAGCAGGAAAGAGATGTGAACAAATCATGCTTAATGGTGTTTTCTGTGGGTCTTGTAATACTAGAACAACGGCGTGCATATGTATAACTGTGGACACTCACAGGGATGCCCAATAGCATGGGGTCCACAGGTTGTCTGAAGGGCAGCGACTCTGGGTCTTGCCTGTAGAGGGCCTCAAGTGTCGGCATTAGAGCTTGTCTCAGCTCCTCTGGTTTGAAAACTGGACAGACAACCATGGTATCAGAAGAAACTAACCACAAAAACTGGCAGAACAAGCAATGTCTGCAAAATTTTAATTGAAAGCTATCTGTGCAAATGCACTGTGTGTCAAGCCCTATCTCACAGTGTATGTTGATGAATGAGCACAGGCACTGATAAAACCGCTGTTACAGGATTTATATACTGTACATGGGGATGTCATTACACAGTAAACCTTCAGTTGCCACAAACATACAGTTTTACTTTGAAATAGATTTCATTGCAACATAAACTGAAATGAACAATAAAATGCCTTATTTCAATTAACTCCTGTTTTAGAATCAACTGACAAGATTTACTTGGTATTAAGATTGATATCAATTGGTATATGTGATCGGTTTCTTACTTTTTTTGCGGTTCTGAGTGGTGCTAGAGGTGGTTGATGTGCCATTGGCCCCACTTTCCTCTTCTTTGGGTTCTGCCTTCAACACTGGCTTCTTCTCCTCAGTTTCCATTGGTTCCTGCTTTGGCTCTGTTGCATCTGGTTCCTCCTTCTTCACCACTGGAGGTTTGGTTTCATCATCCTGCTAAAAGAACACAATAATGGTTAACTATCCAACCGTGCTGAGTCATGAGCATAGCACTATTTTAGAAGAGTGAAAAGCCACAAGTCAAATTTACTTTTTTGGACATGAAATGTGAGCAGAACTGGTTGGTTGTGGTAAAGCTAATTGGCAACAGCAACTAAGGGTTGAGCCAGTAAATGGCTTCTAGTCTGATCTACAGCAGACAGAAATGTGCTTTTTTTTCTAACTCTTGCCTCGGCATTTTCTCTTACATACTGATGACTAAATTACCAAGTAATATCATAGGCATACCTCCATTTTTACATCAATCTGCTTCTTCCCAGAGTTACTGTCTTCTTCTTCATCTTTTACTTCAGTCTTGGCTTCAGTGCCACTTGAGTCAGGCAGGGCCTGCTGGGAGCTCAGCTCAGCGACGGAGCCCGGGGTGGGCACTCTGTTGTCTATACTTGCTGCTGCCTGGGACAGCTTTAAGGAGAGGAGAACGAGACAATGTCATCATAATACTAACCATTTATAAATAACAGCGTAATGGTTTTATTGACGAGGATCACTGATAATGTATTACAAATGAGTCGTCAGTGATCTAACAATATTGTAAAATTATTTTTTTTTTTTTTTTTTTTTTTGCCTGTTCGAATATTTGAAAATTGTTGCCCATCCCTATCAGACACCTAATCATGAGTTACCCCCGCCTCAGCGTTTCCTTCCACATTGGGCAGGATTAACAGAAGCAACAGCATGATGGCCTTATTACAAACAAAGAAACCCAATCTGTTGGAGTCTCTGCAATTATAAGCCGGTAGGCTAACAACTTTCTTTGTCCTTTAAAAGTGCTCCTGCTTTCATTCCTTATTAAAATGAAAGTAGCCAGACATAATCTAAACATGGGCAAAAATTGGCATGAATTGTCACTGATACTCAATGACCAAGCTGTTTGCACAGCTGCAAAACAAAAGATAATGCAGCAGCCACTAGCAGACTTTTTATGCCTTTTATGAAATAAAATAACCTACTATTGCAGCAGCTGGATCTTGCAAAAAAACAACAAAACAATCTGCACTCACAGTGGAACATCAGATTTTTTTTGCTCCCCCTAGACAGCATTAACTTTCTGTTTGGTGGTTGTGATGACTGGTGGTTGGGCTCTCAGTGTCAATGTACCAGTTGAAGCAGGTTATCCCCGCACCTCACGCCCCCAAACACCGGGGGCAGGATTAAACAATTTGTTGCTTTGCACACCAGAACGAAGGGAAGATGACAAATTACACCAGGACAAGCCAGAAAAATGAGAGATGTGTTTTACAGACATCGTGGTTGACTTTTTCAAGAGAAAAGACTTAAGGGTGGTTACTAAGTGGATGGTTCAGCATATAAACATCCAGCTTCATTGAAATGTAGCGCACAGCCATGTCCCGAATGTATCTACGAGAGGTATCCAGGACTATCTCTGTCCTATACAGGTCCAGTATTGCCTCTGTCCAGCAGTACTGACTGACTGACCGCATTTAGTCTGTTTTTTTTCCCGTCCCTGTGAATTAATGTAAACATTAGCATTGTAAACATTTTTTCTACGGGTTACACATCAATTTTTGCAGGTGCCCACTGTGCTCTCAATTGAAATGCTGCTCTAAAGGTTGGCAACAGCGCATCCGCTATGTCAGTTTTAAATTCTGCGACCTGAACGCAGTTATACTTTCGAAATAACCATATTACTCCCGGTAGACTCCGTAACAGTCCCACAACGGTATCGAGACATTTTTCTATCGTGATATTGCAAAATCACAAATATCATTACATCCATAATATATAATGAGATATAAATATGGTAAATATATTTACCAGGCTCAACTTCAAGGGCAAAAACAGCAGTTGTTTTTGTCAATGAAGAATTTATTTTAAATAATTTCATTCATTTACAGATGAATATTCTTTGTATTCCATACAAAATTAACTATCTAAATTGTGTTAAACAGTGAGGCCTTTTGCATTTCTTGAACTTTGCACTAATGCTGTGTATTATCAAACTGCTCATATAGGCTCATTGGATGTTTCAGAATTAGTCTAGATCCAACAATATCAATATTAGTCCAAGTAGTGTCTTGGACTGACCACCAAATTTATAGTGTTAGTAGGTGGAATAAAGTTGTTTTTTTAAACACATTTGCCCATGAATTTAAAGAACAAAAGCTAGTTCCGGGTCTCACAGCTTAGCCTTGCCTAGGGAAACTTGGAGCTTAAGCAGTTTCCTAACCAAGGCTGCATCCCCGGTGAACTTTAGCTTCCCTTCGAAGAATGCCTGAGAAGAAGAGAAAAAAGAAATGTCAACACTTATCATCAACTGAGATGCATCTCTATTACACTAAAAATCTGGAGCACAAATCTAATGACATAGTGGAGAAAATGCTACGAGTTACACTATTAAGTAAAACACTAAATTATTTGTTGTGTTCAGTGAAAACTCCTCTGTGGCAGGATAAGACATTAACTGACCAATCATAGGTCACGTACCTCTGCAGCCGGTGGCAGACAACAATACAGAGCGATGAGCGGTGCCTCTGCACAAACTGGACTGAACACAGCTCATTTCCTTGAACGTCCCTGATGTTTATTTTATTCTATACCATTTTTTTTTTTTTTTTTTTTTTTTTTTTTACAAAAAAGCCAAATTATATTGACCATGACTGATTTATAAATTCAATAAAACGGTAAAACATCCAAGGGGGTGAATACTTTTTATAGGCTCTGTACTCAATTCAGACGGACATGATGAAGGCACCCCGCCTACTGTGGCTGTCTAACTCCGACAGATATACAGGGCATCATGGCCAAATGCCAGGGCAACAACGGCCATGGCTGCATGACCTTCATGAAATTTATACCCTGCAAAGGTTGACAACATTAAAAAACATTCCCATTCATTTCCAGCTCTGAGGTAAACGGAATGTAGCACAGGTGTAATGATAGCGTTAGCACGTGCCATGCAGTGATGCTTCTGCTGCCTGTATTGTCCGTTTCACAGCACCAGAGGGAGAATACTTCAATCAACAGGCATTTAAGTGGCCCCGAAATCTGTGCTGTGATTCATTCAGGTAGATACAAATTGTATAAGAAACAGTGCCATACTGGCACCTGGTTTCAGTACCCATAATGTACTGGCTTTACAGTAAAAAATATTGTCTCACCGGTGTGCTAGGGTGCTGTGCCTGTATGGAGGTGGGCTGCTGCATCTGGCTGGGGTGTTCAGGTAGGGGCTGCAGGGGTGTGAGCGGCTGGGAGGGGTCAGGCGGTGTATTCATGGCTGAGGGGGGACCAGGGAGGTTACTGGGTATGTGGGTTGGGGTGGAGGAGGGCCCATCTGTGGAGGCAGGGGTGGAGGGCTGAGGTGGCACCTGGGCCTGCGTGGGAACATGGTGCTGCTGAAGCTGCTGGTGAGGCTGCAGGCTGGCAGAGGAATTGGGTGGAGGAGTGGTACCCAGGGTGGGCTGAGCTGTAGGGCCACAGGGCAGCTGGGAGCCAAGAGAGCCCAGTGCATTCAGAGGGAGGTTAGAGTTCTGTGGCTGCTGGAACAGCAGGGATGCACAGTTAGCACACCAATACCCATCATTCATGAAGCAGCACATACACTGACACACAAAAGGCTGCCTTTAGAAATGCACCAAACACAACAAGAGTACAAAAGCATTTGTCCCAGCACAGTACAGGTCTCCTCACCTGTGTGACAGCAGCCTGTGATATGGGTTGGCCCAAGCCTACATTCACATTCATTGCACCACCTGCAGTTGCAGGGAACTGGCCTTGTTGGAGGAACTGGCCCTGGTTGGTTGGTTGAGATACCATGTTATTGGCATGACCACCCATCATCCCTTGAGTCTGAGATACCCTTGATGGGGACATGCCCATCTGGAAAACAGGGAATAAAACATACTAATCATTACAAGAGTAAGCATCCTATAAAAAATGTGCCAAGAGCAATTACAAGTGAAAAACTGAAGAACTCAGAGAAAAAATAATTTAAAATAGATAAAGGGGGGAAAAAAGATAATAATAATAGGGACAGAGGAGAAAGTTCGAACCGTTGGGACGGAGCTCATGTTCATCTGCTGTGGATGGTTCATGGGGGGGGGAGCATGTGCTCCCATGGCTGCCTGAGACATCTGTGCATTCGGCATTGCCATTGGGTTAAACTGATTGATTCCTGTGGGAACAGATACACACCTAATTATATACACAATAATATACCTGTTTGCTATTCCCAGGCGTTGTTGTAATTTAATATTCTGTGTCCTTCTGGGCTGGCAGAAAGACTAAACCCCCTTGCTTAAAAAAAGTCAGAGCTCTGATAAATGCATTTGTTAACTGGGTAAACAAAATCAGGTGCATACAGGAAGCAACATTTAAAAGTCAACCCATTAGTATACTTAAGAACTAGTAGCTGAAAAAGGATGTATGAGGGGCTTTACCCTGAAAAGGTGAGAAAGCAAAAAGCAAGCGCATACCTTGGGGCACCGGCATACGGTTCATTATCTGATTTGGCATGTTGGGCATGGGCACAGGTCCATCTGCCACAAGACAAGATAGTGCAATGTTCATTTAAAAACTGCTCTCAGATACAGAAACATTTTTGGACAACATCTTGGTAGTTATTATAATTAAGTACTTGTATCAACTGAGAACAATCAACCAGAGTGTAAGAACTTGAGCTACTAACTGGGTGGTCGAACAGTCTGTCCTGGGCCCATAGCATTGGGCTGAGCCATACCAGGCTGTTGGGGCACAGCTGGGCCCACCATGCCAGGCTGTTTCTGGAGCCGTGAGCGTCTCTTCTCCTCCAGTTCCTTCTGGATCTTGTAGATTTTTTCGGCCAGAAAGTGGTAATACTCATCCTAGGGGAAAAAAAAGATGAGACTTTTTCAGAGAATAATGAAGGTTTCTCTACTGTGAGAAAGGCCTAAGGATTGAAAAATGCTGAGTGATGGTGTGATAATAAAAATAGCAGTGTGTATTATATTAGTTACCCTGCTGTTAGCCGACTCGTACATGTCACCCTCGACTTTGCGTGCATACGCCACCAGGTTCTCCATTCGCCGGTCCTTCAGTGCTGCAGGGTCTGGGGTGGGGAATATGGCTTGTACTCTGAAGAGAAACAACATATTACCCCCACAAATCTCAACAACAACCAGGTGCACCATGTTCTATACTGTCTGCATATGACTGAACTCTAGCATTCATAATACATCTGACTATTGTTAGACTTACAGTTTGTCCACTAGGTGGGTGCGCAGGTCCTGAGTGACGTGTTCATGCCAGGCCTTCCTTACCCCCGTAACAGAGAGAGGGGTAGTAGCGGGCAGGTTTCCCATGCCTCCTGCTACTGACCCATCTGGCATCAGCTGACTACACAACAGAGAAAGGAGGACACTATTCAAAATAATAAATATTGACAATTCCATATGTAATTTGCGCTACAAAAAAATCATATCGATAAATTTTAAGTTGGTGTATAAAAAGAACCCGGGGGCCAGAGGACAGACTGAGATCATGGATGACTGTACGTTAAAATCTGATTCACTAATTGTGATTTGGTTGGCATGGTTTGGGTCCACTTGACCACTTCAACGGAAAAATCACTGCAAATCAATACAAAGTTGTGCCGAGTGATCAAATTTATCCTGTGATGAAACATTTCTATCTCGATGGGGGTGGTCTTTTCCAGAATGACAGTAACCCCATGAATGATTTAGTGAGTAGAAAAATAATGTGAATCATATGCAATGGCCTTGACAGTCACCAGATCTCAACCCAGCAGAACACCTATAGGAGATTTTGGAGCAACGTGCCAGACAGCGCTCTCCACCACCATCATCAAAACATCAAATGAAGAAGAATGGTGTTCATCACTCTAGAAACTTGCAGAATCAATGCCAAGACACATTTGGTACTTGTCTGAACATCCTATAAAATGACTGCAGAAGCAGCATTAACCATAAAGGGTGCATTGTCAACACATGTGACATACATGTGACAATGCATGTGAACTGCCCACAAAAAGTCGAGTCATTAGTCGCGAGACCTGTCAGTCGACTGAGGTTCTTCTAGCTGAGCCTTTGTTTTTAATTATTATATTGTACTTTTTGTCAGCCAGTGTGCATTACAACAGAAGGTAGCAGGTAGTCTGTCATCTTCAACACCTCATTTTGGTGTGGCAACAAGCAATCTGCTCAAAACTTCCCCCTACGATAGGGGGGAAACCCATTTCAACAGGGACACTGTCCGATGCACAGACTTGCATTAGGAGGATCTATTTAGTAAATTGCAGAACAAGGAGAGAAGGACAACAAAATCCACTAGGACAGTCCACACGAGTTTTGTACTTTATTAGAACTGATTTCAAACATTGGTGTCTAGTTTTACAAGAGAAAAAACAGTCGCAACAATGTGGCTGGTTTTGCATAACCTGAGGTTACACGCGTCCGGTTTGTTTATCCATCTTCGTTACAGTGCAACGCACAGCCGTTTACTGGCATGCATCCATCCGAACGGGACTAGGAAGCTAACACAAATGCGTGTGGAAAAAATTTTAAATAGGAATTATAAATAAGAGAAATTGTTCGCAGTGCAAGCTGGCATACAACCAACGCACAGTAATAACATTAGCTGTGGTAAACCGATGGGAGAAGCTGAAACATGTTGGTAAACTAGGCTACCGTAAAATCCGGACTATTGAGCGCACCTGACTATAAGCCGCGCACACTAAATTTAAGAAGAAAAAAAATTTGTACATATATAGGCCGCACTTGTCTATAAGCAGCAGGTGTCCATGTTGTAACAAGAGATATTTACACAGAAAGATGTTGCACAGCTTTTGGCGTCTTTTTGGATTGAGTCAGTTCTTCACGCTGCCCTCTCCAACATCTCACCATCCATTCATTGATGCCAAGTTTACGTGCAGCAGCTCAATTTCCTTCTTTGACAGCCAGATCGATCGCCTTTAACTTGAAAGCTGCATCATATGCATTTCTTCGTGCGTTTTCCATGATGAGGGTGTGTGCATGAAACACAAAATGACTGATCTGAAGAATTTAGTGTGAGTGCATTTGATTTAATTCGAACAGTTTCATTGGTCCACTGTGACGAGGCTAAATGTATTGGCGGCACGAAGCTTGTTAGTCCGTAAAAATCCATAAATTTGCCGCATCATTGTTTAAGCCGCCGGGTTCAAAGCTTGTGAAAAACGTAGTGGCTTATAGTCCAGATTTTACGGTATAACTACATCGCAGAAAAAACAATTGCCTATTAACTATTGATTTTGAAATGATCAGAAATATGTTAGTCTTAGTTAAAGTTAATGAGGTTGAAATCATCGTTGACATTGATGCCGGTTGATTTTGTGACATGTCTAGGCTATAGATATATATTAAAAAAAAGAACGAATAGTCAAACAATCGCACTGAAGAGCCGACTTACAGTCGACTGAGAAAATCCTTAGCCCTAGAATGCTCACTTGTTGAGTGTGGAGGGTAAAGAGGAGTCGGAGTGCATCCCGGTCTGGTCTGAAGAGGGAACACCCATGCCTCCTGCCATCTGGTTCATTTGATTAGTGCCTGAGAAACACACATTGTCATTTACAAGGTTTTACAAGAAAATAGATTAGCAACACAATTATACTATTGTGATCACTTGTACAGTCTAAAATGCCACTGAAGTCCTTTCCATCCTGTACCTAGTGGGTTCAGATTTCGCATCTGCTGGTGCTGGGGGCCCTGGGGGTTCTGCTGAACTGGACCCTGGCCCTGCCCCTGGACCTGAGCAGGGGACTGGTTCCCATATGGCAGGCCAAGGGCAGCATAGGCCCTCTGCATGGAGCTGGCGTCGATGTGCGTGGCAGCGCTGTTTATGGCTGTGGCACTGGGCTGGCCAGGTCCAACTGTGCTGATGGCGTTCTGCAGACCAGTCCCAGGGGAATTAAGCATGGCTGAAGTGAGAAGACAAGAAAATAAATCAGTGGTTTGGAAATATTAATAAAGCATTTAATAAGACCCTATGATAGCACTTGGCAGATAAGATACTGCTGCTTCAGGATTCACCAAATATTACAACGTGTAAATAGATAACTGAAGCCAAACCATTAACATTAGTTTATTGCCAACTTATATAAATACATGGGGAAAATAAAAAAATTAAAAATAATTAGCTAGAATAATTGCTTTTGTGTATTTGTGAATAAAAATCTGTGTGAAAGAACATGATCTTGAGCATCACTCTAAAATCCCCACTGCTGCTCCATGCTGTGCTGACTGCTGACAAGGAGCATGCCGCCTCTGTGGGGGATTTAAACCTGTCATAGGGCCTTTTAACCAATCAGAGATTATGCTGTCCCCAGACCCTGCCCCCACTGATAGCACAGCCACAGAGCCCCTCCCTTGGGTGTCACATTACAGGCCCAACCTCTACAGAGGAATCCTCTCACTGTTCAAGCTCCAACAGCAGAAAGTGGTGGCAGAGAACATGACCTGCAGGTGGCACCACTTCATACTGCACACAGACTTGAGACTCGCTGCTCAGTGACAGCTGCCTTGTTGAACAGTCTGCAAGACTTCTACTAAAATGGCTGTGAAGATATGTACCTAAGCACATAATTGCAAACACCAATAATTGTAAGTTGTACCGCTACATGCACCAGTCTCAAATATATATGCATATAACATTTATGAACACTGCCTCTCCTTCTCCCATGCATCCCTACCTTTGATTGGACTATTCAGTTGTCTGTTGTCTATTATCGGTTGCCTAAAACACACCGAGAGCCTCTGTGCCAGAGACGAACTCCTCATATGCTCCACATACTTGGTGACTAAAGCTGATTCTGATATGAGAAATTCTGTATGGATCTGTGTTAACATTAAACTTAACCTATATGCATTTTATGTGTATTTACAAATGCAGATGCTTGGTTACTCACGTTGCTGGTTCCTCTTGTCACTGGCATTCTTCAGAGGTAGGCAGACTGGACAGTCATGCCGCGTACAGTTCTTCCAGTGGGAGATAATTTGTCTGGATGATGCACAGTGAGCAACTATAGAATAACAAGGAGACAGAGACAAAGTATGACATGGTGAGCACAAGTGAAATGGGTGTTGATGAGCAAATATTTGGGTTTTATAATGGCCTGATAAAGCAGTCAAACCCAGAACCACGTCAAGTTAAGGTAGGTCTGGAAATTCCTTTCAGAAGCATTTTTGTTAACATTTCCTGAATTTCTCTTTTCGTCCCAATAGCAATGAATATTAAATGCACTGACAACATAAAGGAAAAAATCTGCAATCTGTGGCAGCAGCAGGGCTGAAAAACACCTGACCAATAATTTTATTTATCATAAAGCAAAATCATTAGATGGGCTACCTGCCTGGAAACCTAACTTCCTATTTGTGTACACTCTGCCCTTGCACTCAATGGATGAGCCAAGAGTCTCCCATAAGGCACTGCAGTTGCAGGCAGATGTGTTACTGAGCTATGGCAGAGAAGGTACCCAAAGCAGATTCTGTTCACAAACGGTGAACAGCTGCTCCAGGTCTCTCAGATTTGAAGGCTTCCTTCTCCCAGCAGCTGTTTTGAGACCTCTCCACAGGTGCTCTATGGGATTTAGATCTGGACTTATTGCTGGCCAATTCAAAACTCTGTGGCACACTGCCTGAAACCATTTCTGGGGACTTTCTGAAGTTTACTTTGGGTCATTGCCCTGCTGTAAGACTCATGACCTCTGATGGAGACCCAAGTTTCTGACACTGGGCCCTACATTGAGCCCCAGACTTCATTGGTAATCTTCAGATTGCATAATGCCCTACACACCGTTAAGACATCCAGTGCCTGAAGCAGCAAAGCAACCCCAAAACATCAGTGAACCTCCACCGTGTTTGACCGTAGGGACCGTGTTCTTTTCTTTGAAGGCCTCATTTTGTTTTCTGAAAACAGTAGAATGATGTGCTCGACCAAAAAGCTCTATTATAGTCTCATTTGTCCACAGGACATTCTCCAAGAAGGATTTTGGCTTCCTCAGGTAGGTTTTGGCAAACTCCAATGGTTTCTTTATGTTTCTGTATCAGCAGTGGGGTCCACTGGGTCTCTTACATAGTGTCCTTTGTCATTCAGATGGCGACAGATAGTGCGAGCTGACACTTGCACCCTGTGCTGCAGGTCAACCTGAATTTGTTTGGATGTTGATCAAGGTTCTTTATCCACCATTGGAACAATCCTTCATTGCAATTTGTCATCTACTCTTCTCTTTCATCCACGTCCAGGGAGATCAGCAACAACATCATGGGCTGTAAACTTCTTGACAATGTTACTCACAGAGGACACATGAACAGCCAGATCCCTGGAGATGGACTTGGAGCCTTGAGACTGTCCTATTGTGGTTCTCAAATCCCCAGACAATTCCTTGCTCTTCTTTCTTTTCTCCATGCTCAGTGTGGTTCACACGACACAATGGTTGAGTTGACCTTTCTCCATTTTAACTAGTTGCAAGTGTGATTTCTATATTGCCAGTACCTGTTGATTACTACAGGCGAGTTGCATAACAAATTAAGGGAGCATCACGTGCTTGAAATACAACTATATGATTCTTTTTGAAAAGTTGTCAATAATTCTGTCCAGTCCATTTTTGGAGTTCTGTGTGGAATAGATCAGATTAGGATTTTGTCTTGTTCCAGTGCAAACTAAAGATACAAACAACTTGTGATTGCAACAATTTTTTGGGAGAAGTGGTGATCTGACAGAAATGCAGGGGTGCCAATATTTTTGGCCATGACTAAATAATGTTGTTGTGGCCAAAAATTGCTGCCTGCATGCAGTGTGAGCAGTATGAGAGTGAGAAGACTGCCGCATGGAACAGACTCCTTTGCATGCAGCCAGATAGTAAATGGTCTTTCTATGCTTTTACAGCACACTCAAGGCGCTTTCACATTATTCGGCCATTCACCCATTCGCACTCCCAAGCACTCACGCATTCACACACCGGTGACATCACCAGGAGCAACTGGGGGTTCAGTGTCTTGCTCAAGGACACCTCGACATGTTGACTGGACAAGCCGGGAATTGAACCGCTAATCCTCCGGTTAGGAAACGACCCGCTCTACCTCCTGAGCCACAGCCGCCCCAAAGCAGTCAGCTATGAGTGTATAGATAAGATTGTAATGCAGTTAACTGGGCATCAAAGGCCACATGCAGTGTTTGTTACCAAGATGGAATAAAGCCCAGCTTTAGCTGGCTTCACTCTTTACTTCCCCCCAACAGAAAAGCCCAGACTTCTAAGGCAGAATCAAAGGGTGGGATTTCTTCAGTCATCTGTTTTCAAAACCAAGCTTCCTTTTGCTGTTTTTTTCCAGTATTGCCAACCCTACCTTTAAAATACATTACAGTCAAAAAATAAATAAATAAAACCTCAGCTGTTACAGTGCAGGTTTTACATGCTGTAAAACTATGAACACACCCTTGCATTTACTTTAAGCACATAAAAGGTATAAACACCAGAGTTTAAAGTTCATAAACCTTGATTGACCTCCTCACTGTCAGAAGGAAGCTGCTCTCCACCAGGTCAAACAACAAATCAACTATGATGACAGCCATTGGAAAAAAAGATTAAATTCATGTTTGCTGATGTTGTCAATCACAGGGTCATTTGGGGTTCAGCAAGTCAAAGGGATTAAAGTGGCACCATTACAATACAAGAGCTAAAAAGAGCTTACTGGTTTTTATTGTGCAAAACAATACAGCAAAACTGATTAAAAAGCACAGTTGCTTAAGCGTATTATTGTTATTTTAAAACTGCATTTAAACACTGTCAACAAAGGTTTAACCTCCAATCACTGCCATTTAATCGCAACTCCTCCAGTGCCATTAGCTTTATAGGTCAACGACTAAGCAGTTTGGATGATTAGTGTTATACAGGAGTATGCAAATTTCAGGGAACTTCCTTAATCAGCTTCAAGTAAATTTCAATCAATGAACAATTATAGTGAGGACAATATTCATATAGGGTTATACAAATTGCTGAAGGTGAAGGCAGCAGGGTGAACCCAAACAGCAGTTTTTACTGTGTTGTTCCTGTGGTATGTAAAGCAACTGACATTATGCCCACATCACAGACTCTGATTACAGTTGCTCACAACGTGCACAGTATAAGTCTAACTAATCCCATTTCTTGATCCAGCTCTTGATAAAATAGATTTAAAAATTTGCCTATAACAAGACAACATAACAAGACACAAATGTTTAAATGAGAGGCAGGTATGCTTTAGCTAATTCATTTAAATATTTAACACCTTGTGGTCACAGGTGCACACACTCAAACAGAGGTCAGCCAATTAGAAATCTGGATCCAAGCAAAATTTTCATTCCAGCACACTCAGTCATCAATTTCACTCACCCTGGCAGGACTTGCCAGCCTGGCAGTGGGTCATGTGGTTGAGGACGTTCTTCATGGTGCGGCAGTGGGGCAAAGTGCAGGCCCTCATCTCCCCGTTGGCCTGCTCCCGCCGCTGGCACTTGTGCGCATGGAGCAGCAGGACCAGCTGCTGCTGAATGAGTTTGCGTTTCTCAGGGTCAGCCGTCGGACCTGTTGCCACGCCACCAGCCACAGGGACCATGCCCACTGATGCCACGTGCTGCTGCATCTGTGACTGCAATAGAGAGCCAAACTCACACAGGTTAGACACTGGTGAGAATATCAGACAGTCCGTATTTTATACTTTCAGGTTTAAAGCAAAAACAAAGAAGAAACCAATAAATATAATGAATTACAGGCTACCTTTATGTAGCAGGGCGATGTATGAAAAGAAATAGACAAAAGTACAACAAAATATACTGACTTTTAAAACAAAAAAAAAGTGACTTTTCAATTGTCTCTAACAAGTCCTCTGTCAGGGGTCAAGTAATGATGTGCAATGATTTTTGAATATTCGAGTAGTCATTTAAAAAAATGGAATATTTCATGCCACTGTTTTCTGTTTTGCTTCTGTTGTTTTGGCACTATATGGTCCCATCAAGAAAAACAGTCACACTGGATAAACTGTGTGATGATAATGCATGTGCACTGTGCAGCCATTTGACAAGTATTAATAGCTTTTTAACAACAGAAAAGGTCTATGTCACAAACAAATAAGCTAATCCAGGTTGGAGATGGACTGGACGTTAACTGCGAGTAGAGGCAGTTCATTTTTTATTTTAGTATCTACAGTATATGGGGAATGTTACAAAATGTTAAATACTGTTTAAATTAGGGTTGATCCGTGGCAGTCAGGGTGCACTTACTATAATCATCTTATAGAGCTGAAAGTTTTTAACTGGAAAACTTCACAGTATTTCCTCTGAGGTTTATTTGTTTAAGCACAAAATTCTGTTTGGTGACAATTTATTTTAGTCTCCGTCAAGATGAAAAGGAATGGAAAGATTTAGGCTGAAGTTGCTTTTGCTGCACAGCCAGTACAGACAGTGTCAAGTCTTAAGTACAAGAAGAACCCCTTAGTAAGTCTCATTTAAATAAAGATGACACAAAGATGTTAGCCAAATTAATGTGTTTGCTTTGATTTCAACACTTAACATTATACAAAGAAAACAAAGGGCTATTAATGGATGCTTTTATCCTTTATGAGAAGCTAGAATGCACACTTTGATGGCTGCAGAATGTCTCTTCATGTCTGCAAGGTAGATAGAGTGCGAAGTCAACAGATGAAACCCAAGCCATGTCTACAAAATAGCACATCCATTTCAAAGAATATTTGCCCCGAGTTACAGTATCCATGCCTGTGTGGACATTTATGTTTTTGTTTTATATTGTATATTCCTTTTGCTGCCAGGTGCAACATGTTGATGTAGTGGATACAAATTCCACTAGACAATACCCAAAACAAAAAAGGAGATGAAACAAATTTACACCTTTTTGTAAGGTCTGAGTGACACTCACCATGTTTGGCACAGTCAGCTTAAGGTCAGCAGGGAATTGGGGCAGGTTGTTTGAAAGGACTGTCTTGTTCTGGAGTTGTTGGGCGGTGACACCCGCTGACCCCATCTGCTGCACCCCAGTCTGACCATACTGCTGGCCAAACTGAGCTCCCGACATCCCCATCTATAGTGAGTAGAGAGGACAAAGGGTGGTCAGGAGATTTGCATATCATGCACTATGCCATCACAGCAGATCGATCCTTTACCACTGCACCTCTGAGTCTGTGTGATAGCCTATGGAACAGTTTCTAACTCTTTATTAGAACTGTTTTCAAACATCGTGGTCTACTTTTACAAGAGAAAAGAGTGTCGCGACAATGTGGCTGGTTTGGCATAACCTAATGTTATGCAAGTCCAGTTCGTTTACCCATCTCCATTAAAGTGCAACACACAGCCATTTACCAACTGTTTCTACGACATGTATCCATCCGAACGGGACTAAGAAGCTAAGAAAAAATGCGCTGGGAGACCATATGAGTCAAAAATTATAAATAAGAGGAATCATTCGCAATGCAAGCTGGCTCACATCAAACACAGAGCGACAACGCACTGTGGTTTACCGACAGGAGAAGCTGAAACCTATTGGTAAACTAGGCTATAACCACATCTCAGAAGAAAACATTGCCTGTAAGAGCATTGTTTCAACAGAAATACAAGTGTGCTATGAGTCTCGTTCTGCCAAATCCATATGGTAGCCCGACATTTTACATTGTCAATTTAAATAGGTCGCGATTTAAATATTGCATCATATGCAGCTGTCTTTTATTGATTTTTAAACGCTCATACAGTATGTTCTCCTCACTCTTTTGCATTTAAGTACTGATGTTAAAATGGCCAAAATCATCATGTGGTCAAATTCATGCCAGATGATTTTCTGACAGTCTAGGCAATATATTCATTTAAAAAAGAATTAACGGTCGCACTGAAGAGCCGACTGGCAAAAACTTGAGCAGTCCTACAATGAGAAAGGTAGAGAGGCAAATATGTCATGCAGCTCTACTGCCACAACGTATGCTTCATTCCACAAATGTTTTCATCTATTCTGCCTTCATCGAGATGACCAGGTACCTCTAATGCACAAATAAGCAAAAAACTGAGGGACTGCTGTCAAAAACGTCTGGGGCACTTTAAGGATCAACCACAAACTGTAACATCTCTAGTTAGTGTCCAGCCAAGCACCTGTTGCATGTTGTTTCTCATCTATCATGACATATGAGGAATCTTTGACATCTACCTACTGTGACCATTTATTTAAAGCAGAAAATGACCTAATAAGTGTTTTTAAAAAAGCATAAATGTGCTTCATCATCCTTTGAAGCGCAACTGATAAGAGTATAAAATTCATCATCAAATCAGAATAAAAATCTGTAGAAATGCATTTTTGTTATTTTAATATTGGTCCTGGAAAGGGACTATTTAGCTTTCCCGTTAGTTCATCCAGAAGCAATTTATTTCCAGCTGTCCGACGGCCTCAGCATGCATCTGTCTGCTGCCTTTGCCTTCCTTTCTTCACAGTGGCTAAAGCAGCAGCCTGCTTGCTTCGCGGCACTTCCCCACTGCCAGCAGTGCTCAAGCAGACAGAGCAAGCCCAGCCCAGCAGGGAGAGTAAAACAGGAGAAGACAGAGAAAGACAAGCTTGCTCAACAGCTGAGCAAAGCACTGCTGCCTGCCCCTCCCCCTCCGATACACAGAAACACACAGATGCTTGCCTGCTGCCTCCCTCCCATTCACACGAGTTCTCCCACTTGGTGCTCTGCGCTTATTACCGAGGAGTGTCAGAGGTTAGAGGACAGCACTGTCACACAGGAAGTCTCCAGTGTATCCCCGCCTCTGGGCATGTCTCTTTTCCCCTCTTCAATTTCTTTCTCCACCCTGCTTCCCCCACCTCAACAAGAACACACAAGCCAGCTCCACTAAACATGATTTACGACTCCATTATCAAAGGCTAGAGGCCCACAGAAAAACAGCACACCAGAGAAAAGAAAGAAAATGGAAAGCAGAGTGAATACAAGAAATGACAAACTTTACCACTGAAAAAGAAGAGAAACAAAGGGAATCAAAATATCTGAAAATCCTAAAAATATCACATTATTCTCCAAGCATCCTTGTCATCTTAGTCTCAATCAGATCAATTGGTCAAACTTCTAGCCTGTCGTAAATACATAAAGGCTTGGATGACCTGTAATTTCTCACTTCTAAATGCCAGAGTACTGACAGGAACTAGCAAGAATTTGCTTCTCTCCAGTGACTCCCTGTAAAATCCAGAATAGAATTTAAAACTTTTCTCCCAACATACAAAGCTCCATTGCATCTTTAAGACCTCATAGTGTCGCATCATCCTAACAGAGCACTTTGCTCAGAGTGCAGGTCTTATGGTTCCCAGAGTCTACAGAAGTAGAATGGGAGGCAGAACCTTTAGCTATCAGGCCCCTCTCCTTTGGAACCTGCTCCCAGTCTCAGTTTGAGAGACAGACACCTTCTCTACCTTAGACTTAAGACTTTCCTTTTTGATAAAGCTTATAGTTAGCTGGCTCAGATGACCCTGAACCTTCCCTTAGTTATCCTGCTATAGGCCCAGACTGCTCCCCCCTTGATGCTATGAGCTCCTCTCCTCTCTCTCCATGTGTCTATATTCCACTATCACTAACCTGGTGTCTCCTCTTTCCCCGTACCTTTCTGCAGGTATCCCTGGCTCTGACCTTTAATTTGAAAATATCTACTTGATTTTTTTCCTATTCAAACTGATGATTCTTCATAGTTAAAAGCAAACTATTACAAAAAAAACTAGTAATTAGATGCTGTGACATGCAAAGAAACTACAAATCAAGCAATTTGCTCATAAACATAGTAATTTACATGCAATATACAAGCTCTGGTGCAACAGATTCATACAGGTGCACCACAAAGACCCCTTCACTTTATGCATAGTTTGGGCTGTAGATTTCATTTTAAATGGATCAAATTTCTATTGCTGCCAATCAATCTGCAGCCAATAAATCCATATGACCAAGTGCATTAAATTTGCAAATGTATTAAAAATCAAAACTTGAAAAGTATTCAGGCTCTTAATTCTGCACTTTGACAAAGCTTCTGATGCTAATTGCAGCTCCAAGTCACTTCGAGTAAGTCTCTACAAGCTTTGTGCACCAGGATTTGGACAGTTTATCCATTTTATCCCATTCTTCCTGGCACATCCTCTCAAGTGTTGTCTTTCTGAATGGGAAGCATCCAAACTGCCATCTTCAGGCCTGTCCACAGATGTTCTGTGAGGTTTAAGTCTGGGCTTTGTCCAGTCCACTCAAGGACAGTCAGAAACTTGACCTGAAGCCACTCAGTGTTGTCTTGGCTGCATGCTTCAGGTTATTGCGTTAATGAAGTGAACCGTTGCCTGAGGCTTCGTCCCAAATCACTCTACTCACTATATAGTGTGTTCAACATTATGTAGTGGCATATGGATACGGAGTGTGTCAGTGTATTGACTATATAGCACGCTCAGGGTGTGCCTTCCATGTCCAATCAATCCAATTTACAGGTGGACTTCCAACAAGTTCAAGACATTTCAGTGATAATTAAGGCAAACAGGATGCGTCTGACTACAATTTGGAGTGCCAGAGCAAAGGGTCTCAATATGTCCCATGTAGTCAAGAGAAATCAGTTTTATTCATGACACTGAGTAATAATGGAGCCGATTACATGTCACGTGCTCGGTCAACCCATCACTCCAGCACATTTTCATTGTCACTGTCATTTTATCTTCCAGCCACAGACTAACAAATACTCATTACTCATAACCAGGTTCAAATCTGTCTCCCTTTCCCCATCTCTTCCTTTCAAATACCTGTCATCTCAATGCACTGTAAGGCCATTCTATACACAGGTACACACAGAGCAATCTTCGTACAAGAATTTAGACATTAAGGTATACATGTCTGTATGGGAAATGAGTGCAGGAGGGGCTTGTTTCATGTGGTGACGTCTGTTCAAATCATGTTAGAGAGAACTTGCTTTCTGGTTTAACCTTGGTTTCCTGTCAAACCACAAAGCCTCAAGTCTCTCATACACAGAGGGGAAACATTTTCTCACAATGAGCACTTCAAAGTCTGTGCAAGATTTTCACATAGAAATACAACCAGCAGCACATACTGGAAATTATGTTTCATTCATAAACAAAACTAATAGAGATTAATTTTGTAGCAGTATCCCAACACAAATGCGCTTGTTGTATTAATATTGTTTGTACTCATTCTCAGATTAATGAAGCATAGGAATGCTTTAATAACCACATCAGCCATTATCTGGTATGACATTCTCAGATTATACCCACAAAGACTGATTCACTTGACTGCAGATTCAAGCCCCTCTGCTGATTGTCTGCTCTCTCCAGCAGACCCAGGAAGAACAACTGATCAACTGATAACCGATGACAAGCCAGCAATAGGGCTAGGCAGTAGAAATAATATACTCTATATGCTCATCTGAATAAAAAGATGAAATGAAAATGAGAAAATCATGAAGTCCATTGCTTGTCAACAACAACCTATTACATTTTAGGACCAAAGCTATTTCTAACCACTTGTATGGCAGTTCTTTAGTAAAGCACTGCCCACTTCTTAAAACAAATAAAGAAAAATGGTACAGGTTAAATTTGTTAAGTTTGCCACATGCTATTGTTTCAGCAAGTGGACAAAACAACAAGTCTTAACATGCAAACATTTGACAGTTTTATTCATTACAGTAGGTAGTGTTACATGTCCTCAATAAATTATCTTTCATGCTCTGTAGCCTTCTTGTACTTTGCTGAGCAAACACTACCTCACTTGAGGGACTAATCAAGCTGAAATTTGAACCTTACCTTATTCAGGTTTCCAGCTTGCTGAGCATTCAATGTGTTGTGTGCACCCAACTGTGGCCCTCCTTGGGTGAGTGTTTCTGCCAGCACACTGCCTCCAACACCAGGTCCAGCACCCACTTGTGCCCCCTGCATGCCTTGGGTCTGATACTGCATGCCAGGCCCAGGTCTTCCCCGGCCTGCCGGTCCCAGAGCCCCGTTCATCACCTGTCCCGTTTGGCTCATGACCCCATGAGCCTGCCCACTGTTCAACATGGCCTGGTTAAAGGCCATGCCTGCACCTCCATTGCCTTGTCCAGCAACACTTCCTTTCTGGGCCTGGGGAGACTGGTGGCTGGGGGAGCCCTGCCCCAGTGAGCTTTTACCTAGGACAGCACCTAGCTGGCTTCCCACCATGCCTCCCTGTTGGGGGCCAGCAGAGTTTAGACCCCCTCCCAAGACAGAGGAACTTCCTGGTCGCAGGAGCTCAGACAGCTGCTTGTGTTTGGCAGCTGCATCAGGAACAATGGAGTTAAGACCAGGTCCGCCTCCACCTGGGCCACCATTAGAGGACATTCCCATTCCCAGGTCTCCATTGGGGATGAGTTCATCTGGAAGGTCATTTTCCAGGTCAAACAGAGACACAAGATCTAAAACAAAAGAGAGAGAGGAATATGAATTAACCATCATCACTAACACATCCTTTTCAACAAAGTAACAGATCAAACTACTTAACTACCAAGCACAAAGGTTTCAAGAGAGAATTGGGTCAATAATCACATCAATCATCAAAATAATCCAATGAAGCACCAATTATACAAGCCTGATCTAACACTGGACTTTAAGCAAAAGATAAAGGCTGATTTTCAATCCATTTTTGGTGGATATATTATTAAGAGACATCAAATATCAACACCAGTCTCAGAAACTATTTGTCAGGATTCAGCATATGAAACAGCACTACAGAGGAATTAACAAGAATTCCACTGGGAGAACAGACAATCTTAGACACAGCTGTATAAAAAAATTCATTTATATCATAATATGGATTATCAGGTATCATCAGCCAGCCTAGTCTATGCTTTGTTATAGGCCTACCCACTCTTGTAGTGAAATTATAACTCCACTGAAACTTCATTTCTTTAGTTAGAACTGCACACTGTACTCAGAGGTATATTGGTCATATGAAGCAAAATATAAACGATTGTAGCAGGTAAAAATAAAATTACAAGTTGAAGACAACAATGTGACAAATGTGGCACTGTCACAGCACCACAAGACATCAGCTTCTTGTATCTTGGGGGCAGATTTTTATTATCTTATTCTATACAAAGACAATTAGATTGAATGGACAAAGTAGTTTGAAATAACCTTACTTGTTTGGTGTATTGTGCATGTGTACAAAATAGCAATCAAGTAGTTCTGTCCTTGCTTTATGTATAGAGTAACACTGGGGGCTAGTAAAAAATAAAATGGTACAAATGAAAAGCTTTTGCTCTGTAGCTTAGAGCACTCCTGTGCCTGTGCAGAACAAAGTAAGCATGCACACCTAACACACAAACCACTAATGAAGGTTATAGTCCATATAATGCATCTCTGCCAATGTCCTTCACATGAGGGTTTGAGTGTACCTGTGTATGTCAGACAATAAAGGTTTTACCAGCACCCACAATGCCAAACACACCTAGCCTGGTGTCTTGTTAAGGTGTTATTAGGGTTCTAGAGGAATCCTGCACATGTCACAATAAGGTGTCATTCAATTTGAGCTTAAAATATTACAACCACAGGCTTTAAATGAAATGCCCAAGTTGTTAGTCCTTAAGGTTAAGCAAAAAGTCTCAGACATTTATGATGCATGGCTGAGAACAAGCACCTGTTTCTTTCCCGAGGCCTATTCAGCAAATATAATAAGATCATACAAATTTATAAGGAAGAGGATGCAGTGGAGCCAAGAGTCTGGCTGAAAGAGAAAAAGTGCCTTTGGCATGGTGATTCTTTTCAAAAGACAGTGCATGATTTGAATTTGTTCATCACAGAACAAGGACATGTTGAGCATACCTAGTTTCAAGCAATCATATGTCAAGTAGTGGCAACAGAAGCATCCACTAATCAGAGATTCCCGAACTTGAGTCAGGCCACATTCAGGATGAGTGTCAAAGGTGTCAAAAAATGCAGCTCTCCCCATTTATTTCTATTGGGGGATTGCATTCTCCGCAGCTGGCACCACCACTGCAGGGGGCTCCAGCCAAATGATGCAACTGCGTGTGGTGAAAAGCGTGAATCTGGTTCAACTTTCACCACACTGGACAGTGAACAAGGGACGATCGGAACATGGACGCCGACAGAAAGAAAACTTTTGTTTACCCTGTTAGAATAAGCATTCAATGCTATTCACCGTTGAAATTGGGCCACAGTTAACACAATAACAACACGCCATGCCTTTTCGTTAGTACTAGATGTCAGACTCTGTTTTTCTTTATCTATCAGTACCGACACACTGGTGTTAAACTTGATGCCAAGGTAGAGTAGGCGACATTTGCAGCATAACTAACCAAAACACAATGGAAACTCATGGCTTGGAAACGTGAATGAAGCCACTCATATTGACTCGTCATAACATGGCCGTATATACACACCTACAAAACTCCCTCTGCAACCCCTCACCCCCGACCAACACAGCCCCTACAGCAGGAAGTTGCATTGTTACCTGATCGGTCTAAATGTCCACTCACATTATTCTCACCTGAAGTGGACAATGATTCTCCCAGTCATAATTCACCCAAAGCTTTTCAGCAGTCACATGAAGGTCCTACACTCTTCAGACTGTGAGAAAATAACATGCTGCACAACAGGCTGCTGCTGCCCTACCAAAGTCAGAGAGAGAGCGCTGGAGAGTGGAAGAGTAAGATGCACACCCACCATCTTCAAAGAAAGCAGGAGTCACAGACTCCTTGTCACATTTCCTGGGCCAAACTGTAACAGTATTCATAGTACTACTACCAAGAGACCTTACACTTGTTTATCAAAGTCTTAAAACACAATAAATACACAAGACAAACCCAAAGACTACAAAGCTGTGCCGAGGCTGATATGGGAAAACACCAAGTTAGGGCCTCAATTACAGACCGCATAAAGGTGTTTCTTTCATGCATGTGGCCATATTGCTCAAGTGAACGATGGCTATTTACATACTCACAATGGTTTTTCATAATTGAATGAAATCCTAACTGTTGACAACAGTTTGCATTACCCTTTTTGTGATTTGTTAGGCTGCTTGACATTAAGAGAATTATTAAAATTTTAAAAATATGGTTTACATTTTCTCACCATACACAGCTCACATCACTGCATGATCCCGGTTTATGACAAACTGGTGTGTTTTCCATGAATATGGCTGTATGGGTCATGCTAACTTTACATTCAACACTTCTTTCCTGGAGATTCGGGGAAACAAGGACTTGCACAAACCTGCCTATGTCACATTTATTTGGAAAGCTGAAGGTGGATCACAATGGTAGTCTGATATACACAGTAGTCTTTGCTTTCCCCAGTCTCTACAATGGAAGTGGCTAATAAAATGTTAGCATGACCCATAGAGCCACAACAGCCACATTTATGGGAAATGAGCCCAGGATGGTGCTTTATAAGAAGAGCTGTGATGACTTACAGGTGCTCAAAGTTAGTGGCACCCTACACCTGTAAAATTGGACCTGCAGTCATTTGCTGCTATGAAAGTCTGAGCCATTCAATGACATGGACAAGAAAAACATGTGGGAAACAAAGATGAGAATGAATGAAACTGCTCACTCTCATTCCTCAGGATATTAGTATCATGCGAATACGTAACATACAAAAGTCAGAAGCAGAGGGAGGAACAGATCAGGTGTGCAGAGAGATGCAGGGCAGATCCTAATGGCACCCAGTGCCACACACCCTTGTCATCTTCTCAATCAGTTCTATCTTAACTAAGACATTAGTCAGTAGATTCAGGGAATCATCTGATATACAATAAATTGTATATATATGAGTCTGAAAGCTCTTCTGTATATAGATGTACATATAAAAGATGTCTCTCTTTTCCTCTCATTCTTTTCCTATTTGGATTGTACACATTTCCTATTTGAATGCACACACTGTTTATTCTTATTCAAATGTTTTATTGCTCTACTTTTTATTTGTATTCTCAACATGTTCTATTCTTGTTGCTTTTAAAACACATTGAGAGCCTCTGTATCAGAGTCAAATTCCTGTATGCTCAAACAAACATCAGATGATTCTGATTTGGTACACTGCTGCAAGGCAACATTTTAACGCCTGACTAAATGTGAATGTGTATTAAAGCTGACACAGCTGTATAAAGTTCACCCAGCGGTTGTAACCCTGGTTAAACAGAAAAGGAGGAAACCCTGCAAGGTGAGCAGTAGGGCTGGAAGGTGGCTGCCCATTTCTAACATCGGGCACTGACACACCCACTCAAAACAAACCTGACACTGGCCTGTGGCCAAAGGCACAACACAGACACAAGACTCGAGTACCATAAAAACTGTCACATATTAACATAAATATCAAAGACTGGCTGCTAATCTGTGGCTGTGTGCAATGGTGTGATGTGGCAATGGGAAACATCTTTGCTATATGTCAGACCAGCAGCAACAGAAAGGCTTTACTAAAAACAAAACAAACCCATTGAAGTATATAGTGATAATACATCTATGGAAGCAAATAATTATTATTTGAGTTACTGAATTTTACAATTTAATCACTACTGAACACTCTTTGTTTAGATTTAAATAACACTGATTTTACTGGACTGAAATATTTTTATACTGAAAGCAATCTATCCATGGTCTAAATGCTCCTCTTTGAAATGCAAGTAAATTTTTAGTGCAATTTCAACATTATTCCCAGTACATCCATTTTTAGGGATAGATGAGAAATTCAGACTTGAACATTTAGGGTAACCAGGATGACCAGTCGAGTCTGATTGAACCATGCCTTTAGACTGCACATCAATTATACACCAATAGCCATGTACGGTGTAAAAACAATGAAAAAATGTATTAATTTTGCAAATTTGTTCTACACACAGACTCACTGATAAGACTTCATCCGCTTACATTTCCAACTCAACAAAACCAAGGACAGAAGAAAAAGACACCATAGAGGAGCAAGGCTGCAAACTACAGGTTCCTCACAGATCTGTGTCTGCACTTACCCTCTGCAGCCTGGCACTTCAAATCTATTCAGTGTATTTATGAGCATGAGCCACATCTAGGACTTCAAAGGCAGCAGGTCTACAAGAGACACTGTGCAATGTCATTCTGAATATGTGTTTTTGTGTGTCAAGTCAGACGGAATGGCTTCTGGCAGCAGCGGGGGAAGAGGCCCGGTTTTGGGCTGCTTTATTGCCCAACGAAGGCTCCCGCCACCCCTCTGAGAAGATGGACTACCTTGGCTGAAGACTGAGGACTGTCAGTAGCAAAATAATGCAGCCACTCACAGAAGTTTAAGACAGACAAAACAAAGGAACTTCTAAAAGGGCAGACAGATGTGTCCTACCTATCGCCACTGCTCTGGCCTCTATGTACTTTCTGGAGGACAAGAGTTAAGAGACAGCTGCAGAGGTGCAATCCCATAACTAACCTTTCTGAAATTAGACAGTCAGTGCCTGGTGCTAGTGTTATGCTCCTGCATAAGAAATATTAGGGCTACACCCGACTAAGAAATTTGTCAGTTGGCTCTTCAGTGTGACTATTCATTCTTTTTCTTTCTATTTCAATAAATATACAGCCTAGTCTGTCAGAAAATTTGACCACATGATGATTTCAACCACATTAACATCTGTATTTAAATGCAAAAAAGTATAGGGAACATACTGTATTTCTGAGCATTTAAAAATGAATAAAAAAACAGATGCATAAGATGCAATATTTAAGTAGTGACCTATTTAAATTGAAGATAAAAAATGTCAGGCTGCCATATGGATTTGTTATAATAACAAAACAGACGTATATCTTTGTTGAAACAGTGCTCTCACGTATAGGCATTTTCTTTCTTCTGAGACGTGGTTATAGCCAGGTTTACCACATGATGTGTGCCAGCTTGTCCTGTGAATGATTTCTCTTATTTATAATTCTTCATTGAAATGTTTTCCCAGTGCATTTTTGTTAGCTCCCTGGTCCCAATCAGATGGATGCATGTTGCAGAAACAGTCAGTAAATGGCTGTGTGCTGCACTCTAACAGAGATGGGTAAACAAACAGGATGTACATAACATTAAGTTATGCAAAAACCAGCCACATTGTCGAAGCACTCTTTTGACTTCTAAAAGTGGATCACAATGTTTGAAAACACTTCTAATAAAGTACAAATCCCACCTTTATGTGGCCTGTCCTAGTAGGTTTTGTTGTCCTTTTCTCCTTGTTCTGCAATTTGCTAAATAGATCCCACCTTAATGAACATCCATGTATTGGACATTGTCCCATTGCAATGGGAATTCCCACCTTTCACAGTATTGAGAATTAGGGAGACAATCTGGGGGCAGCCCTAACAGATACCAACAAAAATGGGTAAAGTTTTGAATGGATCCTAGACCTGATGCTGTCTCCCAACCGGAAGGTTGAAGGTTCGAATCTCAGTGCCTGCAATCCACATGTCGAAGTGTCCTTGGGTAAGACACTGAACCCCCCAAGTTGCCTGTGATGGCAGCGCGTATGCATGCAGCAGCCTGGGGCCCTTGGCTCCAAACAAAACTTCGTTGTGTGTGTCACAATGTTAGAATAAAATAAAGCTTCTTCTTCTGAGCATAGTGAAAGTGGTGCCCAACAGTGCTCACACCATTGTTTTTCAGCCTTTGTAATTCAAAACAAAGCAATTTAAGTGGAAAAACATGTTTCTGCAGTAACAGAGGAGGAAGCTCACTAAGAAGTTTTCAGCTCTTAGTGGATGGTCTTAAAAAAAAATTGCCAGAAAAAAGTCAAATTCATCATGGGTTTTTTTTCCCCCCAAAGAAAAATAATGTCACCTTTTTTCAGGTATCAATTTTTCCAGCATCTCAGATTTTTCCTTTTCTCTGCTTTATATTAATGTAAACTTAAAAAGCTGTGGCGATTACAGGTTCTTTTATAACCCTGCTCATGCAACCACCCGCAACTGGAAATTGCAGACGTTTATCATTTTTGTTGCAGTGATGATCACAGGTGCACTCACTCTTGCTACACAGAGGTTGTACTTTGGGGCCTGCATTATCAATGTAGTCTATCTACCATAAGACCAATTTAACTATATGTACCTTACAAAAAAATAATACAATTATAATTTAACATTTAAATTTAATCATACAAGGATATACTCAGTTTTTGTATAGTGTATACATACACACACACACATACACACACACAATGTGACTGCACAGCCAAATGAAGACTCCCCCAGATGCACCTGTTACATGCCCAGGTTGGCTCTCTTCTGGACAGACACAGCAGTTTATAACTACAATAACAAAATCGCCTTAGTAAAATTTCTCTGGTGCTGAGGATCTGTACGACTCTGTCCTGATGAACAAATCAATTATACAGTAAATAAAACTAAACTCATCATAACAAAAACAAACTAACATAAACATTCCTGTAATTTACCATACTTCTGTCTCAACCATTAACCACATACAAAACCTAGAGTTTGAACACTGGGAGACTGGAAGGTTGGGTGCAAACTTTATCTCCTGAGCAACTGCAATTTTCAACTGATGAAGAGGCAGTGAGTCTGCACCCTTTTTTACGCAAACCGAAATTTATGGTATGTTTAGTCACTTGTGGAATCGATCAAACAATCCTATAGAAACTTAATGTATATTTTCCTTGTGATTTTTGCACAGCCCTGCTTAGGTGCATGGGTTTACTTCCGTAACTCTTTTCCTAAAGGTGCATACATCCAGACTCTTAAAGCAGGACTGAGTGTTTAGGTCTAACAAACTCAAATCTTATTGCAAAGTGGCACATCCTTCCAATGCGTAATCTAACATTACAGATGTTGAACCTTTGCTATCCTTACCTGGGCCATCTGATCCTGAGAGAGGGGAATTGAGCTTGGGTCGCTTTGCAGTGGGGGGTCCGACATCCAGCAGATTGTCAGCCATCCTGGTCGGCTAATATTATGAATGAATGATGATGATGATGCAGGAAAATAACAGCAGGATCGCTCCAACTTGTCGGTCTTTGACTCGTAACAACTGGTAACCTTTCCTATTTTGCGCGTAAAAGAGCTATTTAAATGTTTTTCTTCTTCTTCTTTGCCTGGCAGACTGGCGAAATGCTGCCTGGAGAAAGGATTTCAAAAGAAAGGCAACAGCGCCACGCTTCGCCGTCGAAGATCACCCCATGATAATCCAACACCCAACACCCACATAATTATTCTTAATAATTACGTCCAAAAATTATTTATGTTCGAGATAAATAAATAAATTTCAATCATAAAATATTACACAAAGCGTAAGCAAATCCCGTTCTCCACAGATCGCCGGTTTCACATCTGTACAGAATCATTTTTTCGCAGTCGAAATGAGCAACCCTAAAATCAATTTTGGGCTGAAATAAAAAGAGCAAAATTCGAAAAATATTTTCTATGAAGTGAATTATTTTTCTCGTCGCTGTCTCCCGGTAAATACAGCGTCTCGGGACGGAGATACGGCGAGAAGCGGAGCTCTCTAAAAGGGAAATCAAATATACCGTGGGCTTTCAAGGCGACCAAAACCCATGTAACCTTCATATATTTGCATTAATTCTCATCGGAAGAACCACCTCTTCGATTTTCTGCACGAAAAAAGCCGTTTCAGCCCAGGGTGAAAAGCTCCGATCGGTTTTTAAAAATAATGCTCGTGCGTCATGTGGACGTACATGAAGTTTCCTTCAGACTAGTGTAGAATAACCACAAAAATATACATTTACGGTGTTCTGCCTGCTTCAAACTTTGCAAAAACATCTCTTCCACAAAAAGACTATACTTAAAAAAATGTATTCTGAAGGTTAATATGTAAATAGCAATACTTTTAAGTCCTACAGCTCCTATACAATTTCTTTATTCCCATTACATTACTGCTGGTGGAAAGAAATTTATTCGAGTCATTTTGAGGTATTAGGCTATGATTACTTTTTATGTTGTGAATATGAAAATGTATGAACAACCTGCCTGTACCCCATGCAGTCATTGGGAACTTGAAACAAGTTGTTTTCAAAGTAGAAGCAGGCTACTCTTCAGTGTTTCTGTTTAGTGTGAAAAAGTTATATTTCATACTTCAAACAGAGACAACACAATATAAACAAAATGTCAGTTTTCCGTTTTATACAACACTAAAACAGCAAAAATTAGAAATACAAGTATCTCAACACTGATGGCTACTTAAGATGTACATGAAAACATGTACATACTATCCACCACTGGTAAATAAAGAACTGGATGTAGGGTATAAGCTATAAATTCAACAGGACAACAATTCCCAGCAACTGATTTTATTCATTTTTAACCTTTACTTGCATACCTATTAGCATGCTATATACAAAATCATTTCCATTGAAGGCAACAATTCATTAAGCTTGACTGTAGCAGGTCATAGAAATACTTCCTACCTGCAGTTTCACCAATTTTATTTAGCCAGTTTGAAAGAAAAAGAAAACCTGTATGGATTGAAACATTATTATCCTAGCATGTCAGAGATCTTGAGATGATAAAGTTGAAAAAAGGGCTAAGTTTAGAGCATCCCATACAACCACACAGTTTTACAAATCCCCATAAATTTTACACACATGCAGGCAAACACAACACACATTTTTCAAACACTGTTAAAATTATTCCGTTTTTTATATTTAATACTCTAGTACATGCATTTATAGAAATAATAAAAAATGCTCAGATACTATATAGTATAAAGGTACTGTACATAAAAACTGAATGCCTTGTGCAAATGTCAAATGTGGGTGAAATTATAAATTATCTTTCTTAAACATGCACAACACAATCTGTAAATTAAGGAAGAGAGAAGTCATAATATACAAAGAAAATTCACGAGATGGTAATGACATTCTTTGGCATCAAGATTTTGTCAGTTTGTCATTCTGTTTAGAATGTCACTTACATCTCAATAAGTCCAAGCACATAAACAGAAAAGCTTTTGAAGTTAAAAAAAAGAGTTGGCAATCAAATTTGAGTTGACACCCTTATCTTATAGTTCATGTTTGTCGCAAATACAAGACTAAACCAGAACACTCCAGATTTATTACTTTAAACACTGGATAATAACAAATATTATCTTGACCATCCCTTTTATTTTAGTATATCAAACACAAATTTTGGGCTGGTGCAAGGGTTGTGTGCTCATAAGCGAAAAGATCGTTTTACCTTTCAGACCAGTTATGGTTAACTTTTATTGCATTTAAAACAACCACAACTCCTTCTGAGCAATAAATACAGTACAAAATGCAAGGCCAAACAAAAAGGAATTCAAAAACTGCAATAAGGCCAATTTTTGTAGAAAATGTTTGGTATGTTTACATTTATTTGTACACATTAAGAAAAGGCACTGCTCAAATTTTATGACCATCAAAATTAAGTTTGCTTTAAGCACAAAAGTAAATACTCATATCACAGGCGCTTGTAAAATAGTCAGTCTTATAAATGAAAAGCAATTTAAAGCTGACAGTGAACAAAAAGATAAGTTCAACTCCAAGTTGAAAGTTAAAAGGCACAAGTGAATTTCACACAAAGAAAAACAAATTATTAGGATTGTTTAAATTTTAAATTATTTGATAAAAAAGGCAAACTGGCTCTTTGTTTTTGTGCAATACTTAATATTATTACTTAAAAGAATAAAATGCTAATTTAAAACTGAGGTTGTTAATCTGCTGTTCAGGTTATTAAATGTCAAAATTAAGACTCGTGTGCATTTGATGGTAATGTGTTTTTGCCTCTGAGCACACAATCCTTTTGCTAAGAAACACGCTAATAAAGAAAAACTGTAACAATAATAAGTGAAATGTACAGTTTAATCTGTTTGATTTCATTACCTATCTGACATATTGGACTAGCACGAAATCAATGAAGTCAAAAAGAAAAGAGTGAAAAATCTAATATGAAATACATTTGGTGCACCATCTTTGCATTTATAGGTCTATTACATTAAGTTTTATGCCACTGCAAAAATGAAGCAGATAATACTTCATGCTGTTTGCATTTAGTAATTCAAATCACAGAAATCAGAGAAAGGAGATTCGTGTGAAAAGATCAAATTCAGTCTTCATTTGTGATATTCCACTTTGATTATTCATATCTTACAAGCACTATCAATTAAAACACAGTGTAATCCATAACAAACTCGGGTAGTTTTCATTAATTGATCTAAACTCACAGCGTACAGCAATACCTCACACTGAAATACTCATTAACACTAAACACAGCTTGAGTGTTTAGAACCTGGATCATGGGGAAGGACACAAACACTAGTAGAAGTTAGCCTTATCTATGGTGTTGTTGTTGCAAGCATGCTGATTAAGTGCTAGATTATTCCAAGGCCAGATGAAAAAGCTGCCACAACAGGAAAACAAGAATTTTTTGGGCTGTGTTCCTAATCTGTTTGTCATCCTGCAGTTTCACCAATTCAGCTGAGTCATTCATAAACACCTCACTTCATTAAACCCACCATGATTGTATTACTACACAGAGACACACACACACACACTGTATGCATTCAAATGCACTCATACGACATGCACCTTGGCCCCGTCCACCTCTAGCCTGTATTGATTAATCTCTGCTCTGCCTTTCATTAAGTTTTCTGGTTTTCACACTGCATTTTAGTGCAGATTTTACTAATACATATATTGCAGCAACATTATTTCCCTTCACTGCTCACATTGTGGCACTTTCCATATGCAGGATTAGCTTGCAGACCTCTGTGAATAAAAGGCAAAATATCACAGCAATCATAGCAGTTTACAAAGTAAAATTGTAACAAAAGAAAAGCAATTTCCAAAAAAGGTTACAGTTTTCCTTGTATATAATTCTTCTCTTACTCAAAATGGCTTAGTCTACACATTAGTCTATTCTAAAGGCACTTAAAAGACAATCAAGATTAATAGTGTAAAGATAATCAAGTAAGTTAATGGGACACAATGGGATCTGTTAGAAGGCAAGAGAATGTTCAGAGTCACTCATCACATTTACCCATTTCTTCTGTCTGACTCTCTCTGTGATCTGCCCAGCACCCTCCACTGATAATATCAGACAATCAGATTTACACTACAAACAACCCACTGCCTGGCTAATGCAGAGATGAGGCCTATGGGTCTTTTGGTAGGACCAAATGCACAGCAATTCTACAGATGCTAACTGGCAGGAACAAGAGCTTAAAGGGTAAAGGATAACAGTGCCCTTGTAGAAAATTCTTAAAGTTTGGTTAACTCTCCAACATCATAATCATCCTTTGTTGAATTTTGGAGTGTGTTTTGCTGGACTGAGGATGAGATGATGAGCTGTTTGTTATTTGCAGAAAGAGGTCCCTCAAGACTGGTAACAGGTATAGATGTCAGACCACTGTGAGACATAGATCTTCTGGCATGACAGATCTCTGTAGAGAGGCATCTTTCATGACCGCCTACCTCTTTCTCATGACTAAGCCTTGTTGTTGAAGAACCAGCGCTGGCACTGGGTACCATAGTACTGGTGCTTCTTGCATTCATGCTGGTTGTTGGCACCATGCTAGCAATTTCATCAGTGGGTGAGCGCCCAATGCTACCATCTACTTGTGCCCTGATTTCTGGTGAAACTGAGAGTTGGTACTGTGGCACAGGGCCACTGTCACTGCTCTTAGGGTAGAGGTAAGTCTTCATCTGACCTTTGCCTTTGACATTAACTGTGCCACGGTAATCAAACTCATAATCCATGGCATTGAGCACACAATAGCTCTCCTCACTGACCTGGACACGACACTCCACACCTGTTGTATCCATGCGACTGGCAATGTTGACTGTGTCGCCCCAAATATCGTAGAGAAGCTTAGTGGTGCCAATCACTCCTGCTGTTAGGGGCCCGTGATTGAATCCGATGCGAAGCTTGAAGCCAAATCCCAGCATGTTCTTGTTGAAGTCATCCACCACGCGCATCATTTCTAGGGCAAATTCAAAAAGAGCACGGAGGTGGGCATGAGGATGTGCTGCATCTGCACACTGCTGCGCATTGAGACCTGCTGCTGCCATGTACGTGGCACCGATGGTCTTGATCTTTTCAATGTTCGTGAAGGTAGGCTTCCGTAACAGCTCATCAAAGTCACCAATTAGTTCGTTGAGGACACGATAGCACTCTTTGCCTCCCTCATAGCTTTCTTCATAAAACTCACTGAAGTTAACAATACTGGCAAATATTACTCCCACATTGTCATGGTTCTTGGAGTAGCTCTGGGTGACCTTCAGCTGCTCTGCCACATGGATGGGGATGATATTGCGAAGCAGCCAGTCAGCTTGGTCTCTCATGTTCTGGATTTTGATGCGGTGTTGATCAGCCTCCACGTTGCCATGATAATGCAGGCGGTAACTAACCTCAAGTTCATGGTTAAGGAACCAGACCAGGAGAAGGAGCAGGAAAAAGGCCACACAGACCTCAGGGCCCAGCAGGTCCTGCGGATGGGGCTGTGGGTCACGGTCCACTGAGCTGTCAGACATGACAATGGAGCTGTTGCTGCTGTTTTGCCAAATAGACCTGGTGGATAAAGGGAGAGAGAGAAAGAGTGACAAAGAGCAGGAAACAAATGCAGGGACACAGACAAGTAAATGGTTAGAACAAAAATTTTGCATGTCAAAAATATTTTATATCAGCAAGTCACTAGTTGTATCCATAGGATCTTTTGGCATAAGTTGCATGTACCTTAAGAAATTCAGTATTTGTGCATCATGCAAGCAAACATTCTGTCAAAAAAGTAAATTGGAGACACCCCAGTGGCTTCGTTTTGGGACACTAACCATGCATGATCTGCTACCTTCTTTCAATCTCGCTATTCCACATTTTGTCTCCTCCCTGTGGCTATCAAATAAAGGTATAATATAAAAACTGTTTGCTTTTTCAAAAAAACTTGTTTTAGGTGTTTGTCGTGTGAACTGCAAGAGCTGCAAGTAGAAGTGATGACACTAAAAACAATCAAAGCACTTACCAGAAAAACAAACTCTTAGTAACACTGGAAGAGAGGAAACACAAGTAGCACAGAATTTTTAATATATAAATATATGGCAGTAAATTCTATTTCCTTTCATTAATGTCTACACAGTGAACAGGCATGTCATACCTGCAGGGGGAAATGAAGAGTAAGGAAAGCAGTGCCAGTCCCACCAGTGTTGCTAGAGTTGAACGTATCCAGTAGCTGAGTTGGCAGAAGTTACAGTATTGAATGATAGCTATGACGACAGCACAGCAAATGAACATGGTGAACTGTGAAAAAATATAGGGAAAAAAGCTATATTCTTTAGTCACAAGACCCCAGCATTGGTAGATTATAAGATACTGTAATTTACACAGACTGTAAGCTATTTTAAAATACTATACAACTAAAGGTCATAAGTTATTTAGAACATTTAGAACAAAACTCATATTCTGAGTAGACAATTTGACAACAGCAAACAATTTGCTATTACTATTAAGACAGAAGCCAAATAACACTACAAGTACTTGGTACCCTTGTGATCCATTTTTAAATAAAAAAAAATTGAACGTCCACCTGAATGGAGAGATGCATGTCACAGGTGACATGGGAGAAGACAGCCACAGCAGGAAGGGACACCAGAACAGCTCCTATAAAGTGACGAGGTATCCATCCTGAAACTGCTCTCATCAGCACTCGAGTGCAGTTCAGCACGGTGTCCAGGTAGAAAGCCACCCTGGAGAGGAAAACCAGGAAGCAGAGACAGAAGAATGGACAGTGAGAGAGATGGGAGTCAAAATTTATCACTAAGAATGATATTTAATTATCTGGCAGGGGTAATTCAGAAAAGGAATATAAGAAATAAGGCACCTGGAGCAAAAAGGCCTACACACTTTTCTAACACAAATATAGTTTAAATATGTTGAGTGACAAATGTATGAGTGAAATGGGTTAATAATTTACAACAAATCTAATACGATAGATTACATTTTAAGAACAGTGAGGTAAGACCAGTGCTCACGGTTTTTCCTATTAGGCAGTAAAAGCACTTGCCCACTGACAAAATGTGATAATCATTTATACTAAGAATCCTAACACATCCTGTGTTTCGACAACACATTTCAACTTTGTAATATTATAATCCTGTAGAAACTTTCAAGGTCAAAGGTCAGCGTGTTTATTTGTCATATGCACAGTTAGGAAGCGTGTTTCCCTGTACAATGAAATTCTTACTTTGCCGTCCACATGAATGCCACACAATACAAGTGAAATATAAAGTAGATGAGCAATAACTCAAATCTAAATAGGCAGTAAAATCACAAATCTAAGGCACTTTAAAGCAGCAAGTGAAAGAAGCAAATAAAAATACAACAAGACACAATATAATGCATAGAGAATATATACTACGTGGGAGCCATGGAGTGCAAATACTCAGCAGTGAGTGTGCAATTATGCATGTGCAAAATGAGTATGTAAACAGTACAGATGGAATTGCATGAGGTAGATCCTGAGTCAGCTGTTTGAGTCTGATGGCAGAGGGAAAGAAAGAGTTTTTCAGTTTAGAGGTCCTGCATTTCACACTTCTGAGCCTCCGACCAGAGGGTAAGGGTATAAACAATCCGTGCTGGGGGTGAGTGGGGTCCTTGAGGATGGAGGCAGACCTTGCGGTGGTAAATACTCTGCAGAGAGGGCAGTGGAGTCCTGGTGATCTTCTCTGTATCTTTACTACACTCAGCAGGCGCTTGCAGTCCATAGCAGTAGTGCTGCCGTACCAGACAGTGATGTAGCTGGTCAAGATGCTCTCAATGATGCAGCTGTAGAAGTTGCTGAGGATCCTAGGCGACATGCCAAACCTCATCAGCCTCCTCGGGAAGTACAGCCGCCGTTGGGCCTTCTTGACCAGCTGTGTGGTGTTAAGTGTCCAGGTGAGGTCCTCACTGATGTGGAAACCCAGGTATTTGAAGCTGCTCACCCTCTCCACTTCGAGCCCCCGTATGAACAGTGGCTGATGAGTTCTCCTCTCCTTCCTCATGTCCACCATCATCTTGTCTGTGTTGAGGCTGAGATTATTGTCCATGCACCATGACACCAGACTGGCTACCTCTCTCCTGTAGGCTGCTTCGTCACTGCCAGTGATGCGACCTATCATTGCAGTGTCGTGGCGACACAGTTGTGGGTGAACAGGGTGTAGAGGATGGCACTGAGGACACATCCCTGTGGGGTGCCAGTGTTCGTAACAATGCTGGCTGAAGTCCTATTGCCAATCCTGACAGTCTGGGGTCTGCCAGTCAGAAAGTCCGGGAGCCAGTCACAGAGGGTAGGGTGCAGACCCAGTGTGGACAGTTTGTGGGTGAATTTGTGGGGGACAACTGTGTTGAGGGCAGAGCTGTAGTCAATGAAGAGTATCCTGATGTAAGAGTCTCCATTTTCTCCTTCCAAATGAGGCAAAAAGCTGTTACATTCAACTCCACAAGAAGCAATTCACTGTCCATCCCTCTTGAGACTGTTATACCGCCAAACAGTTTCAAAGCCTCTCTCTTTATATTAAGTAATAGGCATTTTTATCTTTTAATCTTGGCAAGTTGCACAATTAGGAGAAATGTCAAATTTGAAATACAGAGGCCATTTTTATGTTGTTATTTTGCCATTAAATGAAATGATTACTCTAAATTAAAATAGTGAAAAATTCTAACAGGGTTCTAGCCTGACCATACATTCTAAACATGAGAGGGGTCTTATGACATTTTCTTGCAGGCTGGATCTAGCCCAAGTCCTTGTGGATTCAGACCCCAAATCTACATTCAGTGTCTCACCGTATAGCAAAGAGCAGAGCCAGAGCCTCCAGCAGGGCGGCTACAGCTGTCACAATGAGCACCGGTGTGGACAGACTCTGCTGGGTGACAAGCGGTGGAAGGAAACAGGCCAGGGAGAGAGCAAGAAATATTGAACAGCACAGCAACATGTCCAGGAAAGAACTGAATGTTGGGCTGGCAAATGTCTGCACTGCTGCTTTGGACT